>NW_027444250.1:0-230188 GCF_048569485.1 Anomaloglossus baeobatrachus
GGATGTGGACATAATAAAAAATTAGGGAACATGATAGGAGACATTTCTACAATACATATAATCATTCTTATCTATCTAATACGATCACAACAGCTCTCCATACCTGCAGTCCACCACAAGGACCACTCTCTCTAATTCCTGAAAAATGAAATCATCCTCAGTGACGAAGAGAGGGGGCTAAGCGCCCCCCATGGTCTCAGAGCATTGACTCTTCTAAGAGTCCTAAGATTCCTGCTCACACTGATGGGGTGCAGCTGTGGGACCCTATTTTCAGAGATGATGTCCTCCACCCAACTCTCAAAAAGCTGAAAGGGTCTTCAGTAGAGATGGATAGTCGAGCTGGGCTATCAGACGGTCACCTCTGTAGCTGTAGTGTCATTTTTCCTATGGTCCAATGTGTAAATTAAACAAAAAAGTGCACGTTTGTTATGATTTCCAAGATGGGGACCAGGATGTGGACATAATAAAAAAATAGGGAACATGATAGGAGACATTTCTACAATACATATAATCATTCTTATCTATCTAATACGATGACAACAGCTCTCCATACCTGCAGTCCACCACAAGGACCACCCTCTCTATTCCCTGAAAAGTGAAATCATCCTCAGTGACGAATGTGGCGCCCCTGACCTGGTCAGGCACCACTGAGTACTGCACCCATGCTGGGGACAGTACAATACAGGTAATCCAGAAGGCTGACCGGGGTGTGGAACACAGGCGCATAGTGACCAGGTCTCACACATGTACCTATGAGAGGACCCCTGGGGATCCCAGGAGGGGGCGAAGCATGAGCACGGCCTCCATCTCCTCTCAAGGGGTGTGGTAAGAGAGTCTGGTTGCTAGGTGGCGTAGGCAAGAACAGGAGAGGAGGAGCAGTGAGTCAGTTAGAGGAGAACTCCAGAGGGCTCAGTAAGGAGCAGACCTGTGGGGTTTTTGCTGTCTAACAGCGCCCGCGCAGTGGCTACAGACGGGGGAGAACGGTCACCTAGGAGGGCTACCCGAAATCCAGCTTCAGCTAGAGGACAGCGGAGTGGGAAGTAAGGAGACTGCTAGGGAGAACCAGGCCCAAACGGGCGGCAGATCCCGAAGCGAGGATAGATTCACCTTTCCCTGCTAAACCTGCCGGTGTGGGGCTCTCAAAGCCCACACCACAATACCACAAAAGCCGCAGCCACGTAACCACAGTTAGGGCCCATAGGTCTCAGGAGGCAAGCAGCTGGAGTGACCTGGTCCGGGGAACAAGCAAACGGCGAACGAAGGGGAGAGAGGCTGCAGCATCTTCCCTGGGTGACCCCCATAGGGACTCAAAGTCGGGGTCACCCCAAACCACCAAGGGCTAAGGAAGGCGAGTCAGTAGTCACCCTCATAAAGTCAGCCTGAAGGATACCTGGTTCCTGCCTGGTTCATCCCAGCTACGCCCGGGTTACTCACCCTGCCACCTGAAGTGAGTAAAAAACCCTGAAAGACATCCTGCCTGTGTGGAGTTATTCTGCGCCTTGTGGTACTACCACATCTACACAGGGCCCTGGGGCTTGCCTCACTCTCAGGAGGCCACTACATCCGACTGCACCCACCATCAGCCCCAGGCAGCCCTTAACCTGCAGTGGCGGTCCTCACTGACCGCAAATCTGAGAGTGGCGTCACGACTACAGAGAAGATCTCCTACCTGTGACCCGATACAGCCGAGTGGAGTCCCTGAAGGTAATGCACCGACACAGCAGCATCTGTGGGGCTTCACATCTGGCGTCACGAACAGGATAAGGACTAGACCTGTTCAGACAGGTGACCATGTGCCTGGGCGGTCCGCTTGAAAAATTGGAAGCGCCGCCATATTGCCACCATGAAAAGCGCGCTGAAAAACAACAGCAGCCCGCGCTGGAAGAAGTTACCGCCCACGAAGAGGTGTGGCTACCCAGAGATCCCCTGCAGAGTTCTGACCTCGCCAGCGATGAGAGCGGAGGCGTCCAGAGACGTCGGGACAGAAAGGGAGCCACAAGCCTGCTGCTGGGAGAGGAGCTGCTGAAAGAGGCAGAGCAGAAACTGAACAGTTTGCTACTGGAGGCAGCGACGAGTCCACTGCTGGGAGATCGTGCAGAAGAGGGCGCAGAAGAAATGGCGTCTGACCGCAGGAACCCAGAACCAGGCTCCGCTGCCTGGTGGTATCGGGAGCTGGCCCAGTTCTGCGATCGACTGGAGACCCGGGTTGTGGAGCAGATTCGGGAAGAACGAATGGAACTGCTGGAGATGACCGCGGCGGTTCGGGCCTATGAAAGGAGGGCCGCGCGCCGAGTGCCAGACAGGACGGCGACGACGCAGACCCCGATGCTGCCACAGATGGGTGAGTCGAGTGATGCCCCGGCCAGCGCAAGTGCCCCGACCCCTGCTGCCACGTCCGCGGTCCCCGCAGAGGCGCCCGGTGCGGCGACGCTGATCCAGGCCGCAGCCACGTCCGGTGCGGCCCGCCCAGCCCAGGCCGCCGCAGCGATGCCCTGCTCGGCCCACCAAGACCCGGTCCCTGCAGCGATGCCCTGCCCGGCCCGCAAAGAACCGGCTGCCACCGCGGCCCGCCCAGCCCAGGCCGCCGCAGCGATGCCCTGCTCGGCCCGCCAAGCCCCGATCGCTGCAACGACGCCCAGCCCAGCCTGCAAAGATCCCATCGCAGCTGCGACGCTGATCCAGGCCGCCGCCATGCCGGGCGCGGCCCGCCAAGACCAGGCCGCCGCCATGCCGGGCGCGGCCCGCCAAGACCAGGCCGCCGCCATGCCGGGCGCGGCCCGCCAAGACCAGGCCGCCGCCATGCCAGGCGCGGCCCGCCAAGACCAGGCCGCCGCCATGCCAGGCGCGGCCCGCCAAGAAAAGTCTACCTCGTCATTTACCCCGGCCTGCAAGGCCAGAGCAGACACTACTCCCCAGGCCACGGAGGTCCTTGATAGGAAGCCCATGCTGGGGGATGACCCCGAATACTGGAGGCTGAAGGCTGACATGGAGGCTAAGTTTCCACAATGGTTGGTGGACCAGTACGTGCTCCCTCCGCACACCCCCAGAAGGATGCCGGCAACCCCTGCAGCAACTACGCCAAAGAGTCCCCCGCCTGGGCCTGCTGAAGAAAGTCCATCCCCAGCACTGCCACCAAAGGAGTGCCAAGAAGAACTAAGGGGGAGAGGAGGCCAGGAAGCTGAGGAGCTGACTCAGGAGCCAACAGCAGTGGATCCATACCCAGAGCCGGAGATGTTACCATATTCCCGCTGGGATGAAGAAGACCTGACACCGTCTGCTGAAGAAGACCTGCCCCAAAGCCTCACCTGGGAGCTTGTAAGCTGCACCCAGCAGCATCCAGCCCGCAAGACACGGCGTCATAGCAGAACCCAGGCTTTCCCTGCACCGCCATCCCCAGAGCAGAGAGAAATAACGGCCAGAGACCTACAAGAGAAACGATTCCTGAGAAGAGCCAAAGCCCAGGTCAGAGGACCCCTTTGTAGAGGAGTTGTAGAGGACTTTAACTTGAAGAGCGGATATGGCTTTATAGTCGCACCAGGAATGAAAGAAGGCATTTTTGTCAATAGGAGAGACGTCAGCGCCAACCTGCCCAGAGGACATCCGGGAAGAAACCTGAGGATGGGAGACTCCGTACAATTTACCATGCATCAAGGAGAAAGAGGATGGTATGCACTGGATGTTGCACCATGTCCTAAAGAAGAAGAAAGGAAAGACAGAGATAGAGAAACAGATGAAGATAGAGAAAGCAGAGAAAAAGAACCTACGGATGAGACAACCACCGACGACGACAGAGAGCAGGAAAGCAGCAGGTGCCGCCGCCATACAGGCTCAAGCCCTGGTAAAGAGGAGTAACGTAAAGTAAAGAAAGAAGTTACCAGTTGAAGTTTTGAAAAGTTTTGACCAGTTTGTTTGCAACGTTCTCAAGTTCAAGCCTGTGCCCACAAAAACTATTGTGAGAAATAAACCTTAAGGCTATGAGCTGGCTATAGCCACAAACTCTCGCAGTGTAAATAGTTACACCAGAGGCACCACCACCAGAGCCAGCCTGTTTAGGGGCTTGGCTCGTCTGCAACCAGGGAGCACGTCCGTATATAGGGCCTTGGCTCACCTGCAACCAGAGAGAGCACGCCTGTTTATGGGGCCTTGGCTCACCACCACAAAGAGGGTACCTGGTCAGCACCAACTGTGGAGGCCGCCTCTACATCCTGCCAGAAGAGGCTGAAGGCGCGGATCCACCAGGCCGGGTATACCCTGAAACCACCAGCCCATGAAAGCCGCCTCTACATCCTGCCAGAAGTGGCTGAAGGCGCGGCCAACGTGAGAGGGTTTTGGGTGGGTTAACGGACTTGTGGGTGGAGGTTGGTGATGTCTGATACCTGGTGATCTTAAAATGTTTTACCATGTTTTAATGTTTTATGCATTTAAAATGTTGTCTTGCAGCCCGAGGACGTGCTGGTGATAACTAAGGGGGAATGTGGCGCCCCTGACCTGGTCAGGCACCACTGAGTACTGCACCCATGCTGGGGACAGTACAATACAGGTAATCCAGAAGGCTGACCGGGGTGTGGAACACAGGCGCATAGTGACCAGGTCTCACACATGTACCTATGAGAGGACCCCTGGGGATCCCAGGAGGGGGCGAAGCATGAGCACGGCCTCCATCTCCTCTCAAGGGGTGTGGTAAGAGAGTCTGGTTGCTAGGTGGCGTAGGCAAGAACAGGAGAGGAGGAGCAGTGAGTCAGTTAGAGGAGAACTCCAGAGGGCTCAGTAAGGAGCAGACC
Source organism: Anomaloglossus baeobatrachus (assembly GCF_048569485.1). NCBI lineage: Eukaryota > Metazoa > Chordata > Amphibia > Anura > Aromobatidae > Anomaloglossus > Anomaloglossus baeobatrachus. Next base: position 4,782 of record NW_027444250.1, read on the forward strand.
TGTGGGGTTTTTGCTGTCTAACAGCACCCGCGCAGTGGCTACAGACGGGGGAGAACGGTCACCTAGGAGGGCTACCCGAAATCCAGCTTCAGCTAGAGGACAGCGGAGTGGGAAGTAAGGAGACTGCTAGGGAGAACCAGGCCCAAACGGGCGGCAGATCCCGAAGCGAGGATAGATTCACCTTTCCCTGCTAAACCTGCCGGTGTGGGGCTCTCAAAGCCCACACCACAATACCACAAAAGCCGCAGCCACGTAACCACAGTTAGGGCCCATAGGTCTCAGGAGGCAAGCAGCTGGAGTGACCTGGTCCGGGGAACAAGCAAACGGCGAACGAAGGGGAGAGAGGCTGCAGCATCTTCCCTGGGTGACCCCCATAGGGACTCAAAGTCGGGGTCACCCCAAACCACCAAGGGCTAAGGAAGGCGAGTCAGTAGTCACCCTCATAAAGTCAGCCTGAAGGATACCTGGTTCCTGCCTGGTTCATCCCAGCTACGCCCGGGTTACTCACCCTGCCACCTGAAGTGAGTAAAAAACCCTGAAAGACATCCTGCCTGTGTGGAGTTATTCTGCGCCTTGTGGTACTACCACATCTACACAGGGCCCTGGGGCTTGCCTCACTCTCAGGAGGCCACTACATCCGACTGCACCCACCATCAGCCCCAGGCAGCCCTTAACCTGCAGTGGCGGTCCTCACTGACCGCAAATCTGAGAGTGGCGTCACGACTACAGAGAAGATCTCCTACCTGTGACCCGATACAGCCGAGTGGAGTCCCTGAAGGTAATGCACCGACACAGCAGCATCTGTGGGGCTTCACACGAAGAGAGGGGGCTAAGCGCCCCCCATGGTCTCAGAGCATTGACTCTTCTAAGAGTCCTAAGAGTCCTGCTCACACTGATGGGGTGCAGCTGTGGGACCCTATTTTCAGAGATGATGTTCTCCACCCAACTCTCAAAAAGCTGAAAGGGTCTTCAGTAGAGATGGATAGTCGAGCTGGGCTATCAGACGGTCACCTCTGTAGCTGTAGTGTCATTTTTCCTATGGTCCAATGTGTAAATTAAACAAAAAAGTGCACGTTTGTTATGATGTCCAAGATGGGGACCAGGATGTGGACATAATAAAAAATTAGGGAACATGATAGGAGACATTTCTACAATACATATAATCATTCTTATCTATTTAATACGATGACAACAGCTCTCCATACCTGCAGTCCACCACAAGGACCACCCTCTCTAATCCCTGAAAAATGAAATCATCCTCAGTGACGAAGAGAGGGGGCTAAGCGCCCCCCATGGTCTCAGAGCATTGACTCTTCTAAGAGTCCTAAGAGTCCTGCTCACACTGATGGGGTGCAGCTGTGGGACCCTATTTTCAGAGATGATGTCCTCCACCCAACTCTCAAAAAGCTGAAAGGGTCTTCAGTAGAGATGGATAGTCGAGCTGGGCTATCAGACGGTCACCTCTGTAGCTGTAGTGTCATTTTTCCTATGGTCCAATGTGTAAATTAAACAAAAAAGTGCACGTTTGTTATGATGTCCAAGATGGGGACCAGGATGTGGACATAATAAAAAATTAGGGAACATGATAGGAGACATTTCTACAATACATATATTCATTCTTATCTATCTAATACGATGATAAAAGCTCTCCATATCTGCAGTCCACCACAAGGACCACCCTCTCTAATCCCTGAAAAATGAAATCATCCTCAGTGATGAAGAGAGGGGGCTAAGTGCCCCCAATGGTTTTAGAGCATTGACTCTTCTAAGAGTCCTAAGAGTCCTGCTTACACTGATGGGGTGCAGCTGTGGGACCCTATTTTAAGAGATGATGTCCTCCACCCAACTCTCAAAAAGCTGAAAGGGTCTTCAGTAGAGATGGATAGTCGAGCTGGGCTATCAGACGGTCACCTCTGTAGCTGTAGTGTCATTTTTCCTATGGTCCAATGTGTAAATTAAACAAAAAAGTGCACGTTTGTTATGATGTCCAAGATGGGGACCAGGATGTGGACATAATAAAAAATTAGGGAACATGATAGGAGACATTTCTACAATACATATAATCATTCTTATCTATCTAATACGATGATAACAGCTCTCCATATCTGCAGTCCACCACAAGGACCACCCTCTCTAATCCCTGAAAAATGAAATCATCCTCAGTGATGAAGAGAGGGGGCTAAGTGCCCCCAATGGTCTCAGAGCATTGACTCTTCTAAGAGTCCTAAGAGTCCTGCTCACACTGATGGGGTGCAGCTGTGGGACCCTATTTTCAGAGATGATGTCCTCCACCCAACTCTCAAAAAGCTGAAAGGGTCTTCAGTAGAGATGGATAGTCGAGCTGGGCTATCAGACGGTCACCTCTGTAGCTGTAGTGTCATTTTTCCTATGGTCCAATGTGTAAATTAAACAAAAAAGTGCACGTTTGTTATGATGTCCAAGATGGGGACCAGGATGTGGACATAATAAAAAATTAGGGAACATGATAGGAGACATTTCTACAATACATATAATCATTCTTATCTATCTAATACGATGACAACAGCTCTCCATACCTGCAGTCCACCACAAGGACCACCCTCTCTAATCCCTGAAAAATGAAATCATCCTCAGTGATGAAGAGAGGGGGCTAAGTGCCCCCAATGGTCTCAGAGCATTGACTCTTCTAAGAGTCCTAAGAGTCCTGCTCACACTGATGGGGTGCAGCTGTGGGACCCTATTTTCAGAGATGATGTCCTCCACCCAACTCTCAAAAAGCTGAAAGGGTCTTCAGTAGAGATGGATAGTCGAGCTGGGCTATCAGACGGTCACCTCTGTAGCTGTAGTGTCATTTTTCCTATGGTCCAATGTGTAAATTAAACAAAAAAGTACACGTTTGTTATGATGTTCAAGATGGGGACCAGGATGTGGACATAATAAAAAATTAGGGAACATGATAGGAGACATTTCTACAATACATATAATCATTCTTATCTATCTAATACGATCACAACAGCTCTCCATACCTGCAGTCCACCACAAGGACCACTCTCTCTAATCCCTGAAAAATGAAATCATCCTCAGTGACGAAGAGAGGGGGCTAAGCGCCCCCCATGGTCTCAGAGCATTGACTCTTCTAAGAGTCCTAAGATTCCTGCTCACACTGATGGGGTGCAGCTGTGGGACCCTATTTTCAGAGATGATGTCCTCCACCCAACTTTCAAAAAGCTGAAAGGGTCTTCAGTAGAGATGGATAGTCGAGCTGGGCTATCAGACGGTCACCTCTGTAGCTGTAGTGTCATTTTTCCTATGGTCCAATGTGTAAATTAAACAAAAAAGTGCACGTTTGTTATGATTTCCAAGATAGGGACCAGGATGTGGACATAATAAAAAAATAGGGAACATGATAGGAGACATTTCTACAATACATATAATCATTCTTATCTATCTAATACGATGACAACAGCTCTCCATACCTGCAGTCCACCACAAGGACCACCCTCTCTATTCCCTGAAAAGTGAAATCATCCTCAGTGACGAAGAGAGGGGGCTAAGCGCCCCCCATGGTCTCAGAGCATTGACTCTTCTAAGAGTTCTAAGAGTCCTGCTCACACTGATGGGGTGCAGCTGTGGGACCCTATTTTCAGAGATGATGTCCTCCACCCAACTCTCAAAAAGCTGAAAGGGTCTTCAGTAGAGATGGATAGTCGAGCTGGGCTATCAGACGGTCACCTCTGTAGCTGTAGTGTCATTTTTCCTATGGTCCAATGTGTAAATTAAACAAAAAAGTGCACGTTTGTTATGATGTCCAAGATGGGGACCAGGATGTGGACATAATAAAAAATTAGGGAACATGATAGGAGACATTTCTACAATACATATAATCATTCTTATCTATCTAATACGATGATAACAGCTCTCGATATCTGCAGTCCACCACAAGGACCACCCTCTCTAATCCCTGAAAAATGAAATCATCCTCAGTGATGAAGAGAGGGGGCTAAGTGCCCCCAATGGTCTCAGAGCTTTGACTCTTCTAAGAGTCCTAAGAGTCCTGCTCACACTGATGGGGTGCAGCTGTGGGACCCTATTTTCAGAGATGATGTCCTCCACCCAACTCTCAAAAAGCTGAAAGGGTCTTCAGTAGAGATGGATAGTCGAGCTGGGCTATCAGACGGTCACCTCTGTAGCTGTAGTGTCATTTTTCCTATGGTCCAATGTGTAAATTAAACAAAAAAGTGCACGTTTGTTATGATGTCCAAGATGGGGACCAGGATGTGGACATAATAAAAAATTAGGGAACATGATAGGAGACATTTCTACAATACATATAATCATTCTTATCTATCTAATACGATGACAACAGCTCTCCATACCTGCAGTCCACCACAAGGACCACCCTCTCTAATCCCTGAAAAATGAAATCATCCTCAGTGACGAAGAGAGGGGGCTAAGCGCCCCCATGGTCTCAGAGCATTAACTCTTCTAAGAGTCCTAAGAGTCCTGCTCACACTGATGGGGTGCAGCTGTGGGACCCTATTTTCAGAGATGATGTCCTCCACCCAACTCTCAAAAAGCTGAAAGGGTCTTCAGTAGAGAGGGATAGTCGAGCTGGGCTATCAGACGGTCACCTCTGTAGCTGTAGTGTCATTTTTCCTATGGTCCAATGTGTAAATTAAACAAAAAAGTGCACGTTTGTTATGATGTCCAAGATGGGGACCAGGATGTGGACATAATAAAAAATTAGGGAACATGATAGGAGACATTTCTACAATACATATAATCATTCTTATCTATCTAATACGATGATAACAGCTCTCCATATCTGCAGTCCACCACAAGGACCACCCTCTCTAATCCCTGAAAAATGAAATCATCCTCAGTGATGAAGAGAGGGGGCTAAGTGCCCCCAATGGTCTCAGAGCATTGACTCTTCTAAGAGTCCTAAGAGTCCTGCTCACACTGATGGGGTGCAGCTGTGGGACCCTATTTTCAGAGATGATGTCCTCCACCCAACTCTCAAAAAGCTGAAAGGGTCTTCAGTAGAGATGGATAGTCGAGCTGGGCTATCAGACGGTCACCTCTGTAGCTGTAGTGTCATTTTTCCTATGGTCCAATGTGTAAATTAAACAAAAAAGTGCACGTTTGTTATGATGTCCAAGATGGGGACCAGGATGTGGACATAATAAAAAATTAGGGAACATGATAGGAGACATTTCTACAATACATATAATCATTCTTATCTATCTAATACGATGACAACAGCTCTCCATACCTGCAGTCCACCACAAGGACCACCCTCTCTAATCCCTGAAAAATGAAATCATCCTCAGTGATGAAGAGAGGGGGCTAAGTGCCCCCAATGGTCTCAGAGCATTGACTCTTCTAAGAGTCCTAAGAGTCCTGCTCACACTGATGGGGTGCAGCTGTGGGACCCTATTTTCAGAGATGATGTCCTCCACCCAACTCTCAAAAAGCTGAAAGGGTCTTCAGTAGAGATGGATAGTCGAGCTGGGCTATCAGACGGTCACCTCTGTAGCTGTAGTGTCATTTTTCCTATGGTCCAATGTGTAAATTAAACAAAAAAGTGCACGTTTGTTATGATGTTCAAGATGGGGACCAGGATGTGGACATAATAAAAAAATAGGGAACATGATAGGAGACATTTCTACAATACATATAATCATTCTTATCTATCTAATACGATCACAACAGCTCTCCATACCTGCAGTCCACCACAAGGACCACTCTCTCTAATCCCTGAAAAATGAAATCATCCTCAGTGACGAAGAGAGGGGGCTAAGCGCCCCCCATGGTCTCAGAGCATTGACTCTTCTAAGAGTCCTAAGATTCCTGCTCACACTGATGGGGTGCAGCTGTGGGACCCTATTTTCAGAGATGATGTCCTCCACCCAACTTTCAAAAAGCTGAAAGGGTCTTCAGTAGAGATGGATAGTCGAGCTGGGCTATCAGACGGTCACCTCTGTAGCTGTAGTGTCATTTTTCCTATGGTCCAATGTGTAAATTAAACAAAAAAGTGCACGTTTGTTATGATTTCCAAGATGGGGACCAGGATGTGGACATAATAAAAAAATAGGGAACATGATAGGAGACATTTCTACAATACATATAATCATTCTTATCTATCTAATACGATGACAACAGCTCTCCATACCTGCAGTCCACCACAAGGACCACCCTCTCTATTCCCTGAAAAGTGAAATCATCCTCAGTGACGAAGAGAGGGGGCTAAGCGCCCCCCATGGTCTCAGAGCATTGACTCTTCTAAGAGTCCTAAGAGTCCTGCTCACACTGATGGGGTGCAGCTGTGGGACCCTATTTTCAGAGATGATGTTCTCCACCCAACTCTCAAAAAGCTGAAAGGGTCTTCAGTAGAGATGGATAGTCGAGCTGGGCTATCAGACGGTCACCTCTGTAGCTGTAGTGTCATTTTTCCTATGGTCCAATGTGTAAATTAAACAAAAAAGTGCACGTTTGTTATGATGTCCAAGATGGGGACCAGGATGTGGACATAATAAAAAATTAGGGAACATGATAGGAGACATTTCTACAATACATATAATCATTCTTATCTATTTAATACGATGACAACAGCTCTCCATACCTGCAGTCCACCACAAGGACCACCCTCTCTAATCCCTGAAAAATGAAATCATCCTCAGTGACGAAGAGAGGGGGCTAAGCGCCCCCCATGGTCTCAGAGCATTGACTCTTCTAAGAGTCCTAAGAGTCCTGCTCACACTGATGGGGTGCAGCTGTGGGACCCTATTTTCAGAGATGATGTCCTCCACCCAACTCTCAAAAAGCTGAAAGGGTCTTCAGTAGAGATGGATAGTCGAGCTGGGCTATCAGACGGTCACCTCTGTAGCTGTAGTGTCATTTTTCCTATGGTCCAATGTGTAAATTAAACAAAAAAGTGCACGTTTGTTATGATGTCCAAGATGGGGACCAGGATGTGGACATAATAAAAAATTAGGGAACATGATAGGAGACATTTCTACAATACATATAATCATTCTTATCTATCTAATACGATGATAACAGCTCTCGATATCTGCAGTCCACCACAAGGACCACCCTCTCTAATCCCTGAAAAATGAAATCATCCTCAGTGATGAAGAGAGGGGGCTAAGTGCCCCCAATGGTCTCAGAGCATTGACTCTTCTAAGAGTCCTAAGAGTCCTGCTCACACTGATGGGGTGCAGCTGTGGGACCCTATTTTCAGAGATGATGTCCTCCACCCAACTCTCAAAAAGCTGAAAGGGTCTTCAGTAGAGATGGATAGTCGAGCTGGGCTATCAGACGGTCACCTCTGTAGCTGTAGTGTCATTTTTCCTATGGTCCAATGTGTAAATTAAACAAAAAAGTGCACGTTTGTTATGATGTCCAAGATGGGGACCAGGATGTGGACATAATAAAAAATTAGGGAACATGATAGGAGACATTTCTACAATACATATAATCATTCTTATCTATCTAATACGATGACAACAGCTCTCCATACCTGCAGTCCACCACAAGGACCACCCTCTCTAATCCCTGAAAAATGAAATCATCCTCAGTGACGAAGAGAGGGGGCTAAGCGCCCCCATGGTCTCAGAGCATAAACTCTTCTAAGAGTCCTAAGAGTCCTGCTCACACTGATGGGGTGCAGCTGTGGGACCCTATTTTCAGAGATGATGTCCTCCACCCAACTCTCAAAAAGCTGAAAGGGTCTTCAGTAGAGATGGATAGTCGAGCTGGGCTATCAGACGGTCACCTCTGTAGCTGTAGTGTCATTTTTCCTATGGTCCAATGTGTAAATTAAACAAAAAAGTGCACGTTTGTTATGATGTCCAAGATGGGGACCAGGATGTGGACATAATAAAAAATTAGGGAACATGATAGGAGACATTTCTACAATACATATAATCATTCTTATCTATCTAATACGATGACAACAGCTCTCCATACCTGCAGTCCACCACAAGGACCACCCTCTCTAATCCCTGAAAAATGAAATCATCCTCAGGGACGAAGAGAGGGGGCTAAGCGCCCCCCATAGTTTTAGAGCATTGACTCTTCTAAGAGTCCTAAGAGTCCTGCTTACACTGATGGGGTGCAGCTGTGGGACCCTATTTTAAGAGATGATGTCCTCCACCCAACTCTCAAAAAGCTGAAAGGGTCTTCAGTAGAGATGGATAGTCGAGCTGGGCTATCAGACGGTCACCTCTGTAGCTGTAGTGTCATTTTTCCTATGGTCCAATGTTTAAATTAAACAAAAAAGTGCACGTTTGTTATGATGTCCAAGATGGGGACCAGGATGTGGACATAATAAAAAATTAGGGAACATGATAGGAGACATTTCTACAATACATATAATCATTCTTATCTATCTAATACGATGATAACAGCTCTCCATATCTGCAGTCCACCACAAGGACCACCCTCTCTAATCTCTGAAAAATGAAATCATCCTCAGTGATGAAGAGAGGGGGCTAAGTGCCCCCAATGGTCTCAGAGCATTGACTCTTCTAAGAGTCCTAAGAGTCCTGCTCACACTGATGGGGTGCAGCTGTGGGACCCTATTTTCAGAGATGATGTCCTCCACCCAACTCTCAAAAAGCTGAAAGGGTCTTCAGTAGAGATGGATAGTCGAGCTGGGCTATCAGACGGTCACCTCTGTAGCTGTAGTGTCATTTTTCCTATGGTCCAATGTGTAAATTAAACAAAAAAGTGCACGTTTGTTATGATGTCCAAGATGGGGACCAGGATGTGGACATAATAAAAAATTAGGGAACATGATAGGAGACATTTCTACAATACATATAATCATTCTTATCTATCTAATACGATGACAACAGCTCTCCATACCTGCAGTCCACCACAAGGACCACCCTCTCTAATCCCTGAAAAATGAAATCATCCTCAGTGACGAAGAGAGGGGGCTAAGCGCCCCCATGGTCTCAGAGCATTGACTCTTCTAAGAGTCCTAAGAGTCCTGCTCACACTGATGGGGTGCAGCTGTGGGACCCTATTTTCAGAGATGATGTCCTCCACCCAACTCTCAAAAAGCTGAAAGGGTCTTCAGTAGAGATGGATAGTCGAGCTGGGCTATCAGACGGTCACCTCTGTAGCTGTAGTGTCATTTTTCCTATGGTCCAATGTGTAAATTAAACAAAAAAGTGCACGTTTGTTATGATGTCCAAGATGGGGACCAGGATGTGGACATAATAAAAAATTAGGGAACATGATAGGAGACATTTCTACAATACATATAATCATTCTTATCTATCTAATACGATGACAACAGCTCTCCATACCTGCAGTCCACCACAAGGACCACCCTCTCTAATCCCTGAAAAATGAAATCATCCTCAGGGACGAAGAGAGGGGGCTAAGCGCCCCCCATGGTTTTAGAGCATTGACTCTTCTAAGAGTCCTAAGAGTCCTGCTTACACTGATGGGGTGCAGCTGTGGGACCCTATTTTAAGAGATGATGTCCTCCACCCAACTCTCAAAAAGCTGAAAGGGTCTTCAGTAGAGATGGATAGTCGAGCTGGGCTATCAGACGGTCACCTCTGTAGCTGTAGTGTCATTTTTCCTATGGTCCAATGTGTAAATTAAACAAAAAAGTGCACGTTTGTTATGATGTCCAAGATGGGGACCAGGATGTGGACATAATAAAAAATTAGGGAACATGATAGGAGACATTTCTACAATACATATAATCATTCTTATCTATCTAATACGATGACAACAGCTCTCCATACCTGCAGTCCACCACAAGGACCACCCTCTCTAATCCCTGAAAAATGAAATCATCCTCAGGGACGAAGAGAGGGGGCTAAGCGCCCCCCATGGTTTTAGAGCATTGACTCTTCTAAGAGTCCTAAGAGTCCTGCTTACACTGATGGGGTGCAGCTGTGGGACCCTATTTTAAGAGATGATGTCCTCCACCCAACTCTCAAAAAGCTGAAAGGGTCTTCAGTAGAGATGGATAGTCGAGCTGGGCTATCAGACGGTCACCTCTGTAGCTGTAGTGTCATTTTTCCTATGGTCCAATGTGTAAATTAAACAAAAAAGTGCACGTTTGTTATGATGTCCAAGATGGGGACCAGGATGTGGACATAATAAAAAATTAGGGAACATGATAGGAGACATTTCTACAATACATATAATCATTCTTATCTATCTAATACGATCACAACAGCTCTCCATACCTGCAGTCCACCACAAGGACCACTCTCTCTAATCCCTGAAAAATGAAATCATCCTCAGTGACGAAGAGAGGGGGCTAAGCGCCCCCCATGGTCTCAAAACATTGACTCTTCTAAGAGTCCTAAGAGTCCTGCTCACACTGATGGGGTGCAGCTGTGGGACCCTATTTTCAGAGATGATGTCCTCCACCCAACTCTCAAAAAGCTGAAAGGGTCTTCAGTAGAGATGGATAGTCGAGCTGGGCTACCAGACGGTCACCTCTGTAGCTGTAGTGTCATTTTTCCTATGGTCCAATGTGTAAATTAAACAAAAAAGTGCACGTTTGTTATGATTTCCAAGATGGGGACCAGGATGTGGACATAATAAAAAAATAGGGAACATGATAGGAGACATTTCTACAATACATATAATCATTCTTATCTATCTAATACGATGACAACAGCTCTCCATACCTGCAGTCCACCACAAGGACCACCCTCTCTATTCCCTGAAAAGTGAAATCATCCTCAGTGACGAAGAGAGGGGGCTAAGCGCCCCCCATGGTCTCAAAACATTGACTCTTCTAAGAGTCCTAAGAGTCCTGCTCACACTGATGGGGTGCAGCTGTGGGACCCTATTTTCAGAGATGATGTCCTCCACCCAACTCTCAAAAAGCTGAAAGGGTCTTCAGTAGAGATGGATAGTCGAGCTGGGCTATCAGACGGTCACCTCTGTAGCTGTAGTGTCATTTTTCCTATGGTCCAATGTGTAAATTAAACAAAAAAGTGCACGTTTGTTATGATGTCCAAGATGGGGACCAGGATGTGGACATAATAAAAAATTAGGGAACATGATAGGAGACATTTCTACAATACATATAATCATTCTTATCTATCTAATACGATGACAACAGCTCTCCATACCTGCAGTCCACCACAAGGACCACCCTCTCTAATCCCTGAAAAATGAAATCATCCTCAGGGACGAAGAGAGGGGGCTAAGCGCCCCCCATGGTTTTAGAGCATTGACTCTTCTAAGAGTCCTAAGAGTCCTGCTTACACTGATGGGGTGCAGCTGTGGGACCCTATTTTAAGAGATGATGTCCTCCACCCAACTCTCAAAAAGCTGAAAGGGTCTTCAGTAGAGATGGATAGTCGAGCTGGGCTATCAGACGGTCACCTCTGTAGCTGTAGTGTCATTTTTCCTATGGTCCAATGTGTAAATTAAACAAAAAAGTGCACGTTTGTTATGATGTCCAAGATGGGGACCAGGATGTGGACATAATAAAAAATTAGGGAACATGATAGGAGACATTTCTACAATACATATAATCATTCTTATCTATCTAATACGATGACAACAGCTCTCCATACCTGCAGTCCACCACAAGGACCACCCTCTCTAATCCCTGAAAAATGAAATCATCCTCAGTGACGAAGAGAGGGGGCTAAGCGCCCCCATGGTCTCAGAGCATTAACTCTTCTAAGAGTCCTAAGAGTCCTGCTCACACTGATGGGGTGCAGCTGTGGGACCCTATTTTCAGAGATGATGTCCTCCACCCAACTCTCAAAAAGCTGAAAGGGTCTTCAGTAGAGATGGATAGTCGAGCTGGGCTATCAGACGGTCACCTCTGTAGCTGTAGTGTCATTTTTCCTATGGTCCAATGTGTAAATTAAACAAAAAAGTGCACGTTTGTTATGATGTCCAAGATGGGGACCAGGATGTGGACATAATAAAAAATTAGGGAACATGATAGGAGACATTTCTACAATACATATAATCATTCTTATCTATCTAATACGATGACAACAGCTCTCCATACCTGCAGTCCACCACAAGGACCACCCTCTCTAATCCCTGAAAAATGAAATCATCCTCAGGGACGAAGAGAGGGGGCTAAGCGCCCCCCATGGTTTTAGAGCATTGACTCTTCTAAGAGTCCTAAGAGTCCTGCTTACACTGATGGGGTGCAGCTGTGGGACCCTATTTTAAGAGATGATGTCCTCCACCCAACTCTCAAAAAGCTGAAAGGGTCTTCAGTAGAGATGTATAGTCGAGCTGGGCTATCAGACGGTCACCTCTGTAGCTGTAGTGTCATTTTTCCTATGGTCCAATGTGTAAATTAAACAAAAAAGTGCACGTTTGTTATGATGTCCAAGATGGGGACCAGGATGTGGACATAATAAAAAATTAGGGAACATGATAGGAGACATTTCTACAATACATATAATCATTCTTATCTATCTAATACGATCACAACAGCTCTCCATACCTGCAGTCCACCACAAGGACCAATCTCTCTAATCCCTGAAAAATGAAATCATCCTCAGTGACGAAGAGAGGGGGCTAAGCGCCCCCCATGGTCTGAGAGCATTGACTCTTCTAAGAGTCCTAAGAGTCCTGCTCACACTGATGGGGTGCAGCTGTGGGACCCTATTTTCAGAGATGATGTCCTCCACCCAACTCTCAAAAAGCTGAAAGGGTCTTCAGTAGAGATGGATTGTCGAGCTGGGCTATCAGACGGTCACCTCTGTAGCTGTAGTGTCATTTTTCCTATGGTCCAATGTGTAAATTAAACAAAAAAGTGCACGTTTGTTATGATGTCCAAGATGGGGACCAGGATGTGGACATAATAAAAAATTAGGGAACATGATAGGAGACATTTCTACAATACATATAATCATTCTTATCTATCTAATACGATGATAACAGCTCTCCATACCTGCAGTCCACCACAAGGACCACCCTCTCTATTCCCTGAAAAGTGAAATCATCCTCAGTGACGAAGAGAGGGGGCTAAGCGCCCCCCATGGTCTCAAAACATTGACTCTTCTAAGAGTCCTAAGAGTCCTGCTCACACTGATGGGGTGCAGCTGTGGGACCCTATTTTCAGAGATGATGTCCTCCACCCAACTCTCAAAAAGCTGAAAGGGTCTTCAGTAGAGATGGATAGTCGAGCTGGGCTACCAGACGGTCACCTCTGTAGCTGTAGTGTCATTTTTCCTATGGTCCAATGTGTAAATTAAACAAAAAAGTGCACGTTTGTTATGATTTCCAAGATGGGGACCAGGATGTGGACATAATAAAAAAATAGGGAACATGATAGGAGACATTTCTACAATACATATAATCATTCTTATCTATCTAATACGATGACAACAGCTCTCCATACCTGCAGTCCACCACAAGGACCACCCTCTCTATTCCCTGAAAAGTGAAATCATCCTCAGTGACGAAGAGAGGGGGCTAAGCGCCCCCCATGGTCTCAAAACATTGACTCTTCTAAGAGTCCTAAGAGTCCTGCTCACACTGATGGGGTGCAGCTGTGGGACCCTATTTTCAGAGATGATGTCCTCCACCCAACTCTCAAAAAGCTGAAAGGGTCTTCAGTAGAGATGGATAGTCGAGCTGGGCTATCAGACGGTCACCTCTGTAGCTGTAGTGTCATTTTTCCTATGGTCCAATGTGTAAATTAAACAAAAAAGTGCACGTTTGTTATGATGTCCAAGATGGGGACCAGGATGTGGACATAATAAAAAATTAGGGAACATGATAGGAGACATTTCTACAATACATATAATCATTCTTATCTATGTAATACGATGACAACAGCTCTCCATACCTGCAGTCCACCACAAGGACCACCCTCTCTAATCCCTGAAAAATGAAATCATCCTCAGGGACGAAGAGAGGGGGCTAAGCGCCCCCCATGGTTTTAGAGCATTGACTCTTCTAAGAGTCCTAAGAGTCCTGCTTACACTGATGGGGTGCAGCTGTGGGACCCTATTTTAAGAGATGATGTCCTCCACCCAACTCTCAAAAAGCTGAAAGGGTCTTCAGTAGAGATGGATAGTCGAGCTGGGCTATCAGACGGTCACCTCTGTAGCTGTAGTGTCATTTTTCCTATGGTCCAATGTGTAAATTAAACAAAAAAGTGCACGTTTGTTATGATGTCCAAGATGGGGACCAGGATGTGGACATAATAAAAAATTAGGGAACATGATAGGAGACATTTCTACAATACATATAATCATTCTTATCTATCTAATACGATGACAACAGCTCTCCATACCTGCAGTCCACCACAAGGACCACCCTCTCTAATCCCTGAAAAATGAAATCATCCTCAGTGACGAAGAGAGGGGGCTAAGCGCCCCCATGGTCTCAGAGCATTAACTCTTCTAAGAGTCCTAAGAGTCCTGCTCACACTGATGGGGTGCAGCTGTGGGACCCTATTTTCAGAGATGATGTCCTCCACCCAACTCTCAAAAAGCTGAAAGGGTCTTCAGTAGAGATGGATAGTCGAGCTGGGCTATCAGACGGTCACCTCTGTAGCTGTAGTGTCATTTTTCCTATGGTCCAATGTGTAAATTAAACAAAAAAGTGCACGTTTGTTATGATGTCCAAGATGGGGACCAGGATGTGGACATAATAAAAAATTAGGGAACATGATAGGAGACATTTCTACAATACATATAATCATTCTTATCTATCTAATACGATGACAACAGCTCTTCATACCTGCAGTCCACCACAAGGACCACCCTCTCTAATCCCTGAAAAATGAAATCATCCTCAGGGACGAAGAGAGGGGGCTAAGCGCCCCCCATGGTTTTAGAGCATTGACTCTTCTAAGAGTCCTAAGAGTCCTGCTTACACTGATGGGGTGCAGCTGTGGGACCCTATTTTAAGAGATGATGTCCTCCACCCAACTCTCAAAAAGCTGAAAGGGTCTTCAGTAGAGATGGATAGTCGAGCTGGGCTATCAGACGGTCACCTCTGTAGCTGTAGTGTCATTTTTCCTATGGTCCAATGTGTAAATTAAACAAAAAAGTGCACGTTTGTTATGATGTCCAAGATGGGGACCAGGATGTGGACATAATAAAAAATTAGGGAACATGATAGGAGACATTTCTACAATACATATAATCATTCTTATCTATCTAATACGATCACAACAGCTCTCCATACCTGCAGTCCACCACAAGGACCAATCTCTCTAATCCCTGAAAAATGAAATCATCCTCAGTGACGAAGAGAGGGGGCTAAGCGCCCCCCATGGTCTCAAAACATTGACTCTTCTAAGAGTCCTAAGAGTCCTGCTCACACTGATGGGGTGCAGCTGTGGGACCCTATTTTCAGAGATGATGTCCTCCACCCAACTCTCAAAAAGCTGAAAGGGTCTTCAGTAGAGATGGATAGTCGAGCTGGGCTACCAGACGGTCACCTCTGTAGCTGTAGTGTCATTTTTCCTATGGTCCAATGTGTAAATTAAACAAAAAAGTGCACGTTTGTTATGATTTCCAAGATGGGGACCAGGATGTGGACATAATAAAAAAATAGGGAACATGATAGGAGACATTTCTACAATACATATAATCATTCTTATCTATCTAATACGATGACAACAGCTCTCCATACCTGCAGTCCACCACAAGGACCACCCTCTCTATTCCCTGAAAAGTGAAATCATCCTCAGTGACGAAGAGAGGGGGCTAAGCGCCCCCCATGGTCTCAAAACATTGACTCTTCTAAGAGTCCTAAGAGTCCTGCTCACACTGATGGGGTGCAGCTGTGGGACCCTATTTTCAGAGATGATGTTCTCCACCCAACTCTCAAAAAGCTGAAAGGGTCTTCAGTAGAGATGGATAGTCGAGCTGGGCTATCAGACGGTCACCTCTGTAGCTGTAGTGTCATTTTTCCTATGGTCCAATGTGTAAATTAAACAAAAAAGTGCACGTTTGTTATGATGTCCAAGATGGGGACCAGGATGTGGACATAATAAAAAATTAGGGAACATGATAGGAGACATTTCTACAATACATATAATCATTCTTATCTATTTAATACGATGACAACAGCTCTCCATACCTGCAGTCCACCACAAGGACCACCCTCTCTAATCCCTGAAAAATGAAATCATCCTCAGTGACGAAGAGAGGGGGCTAAGCGCCCCCCATGGTCTGAGAGCATTGACTCTTCTAAGAGTCCTAAGAGTCCTGCTCACACTGATGGGGTGCAGCTGTGGGACCCTATTTTCAGAGATGATGTCCTCCACCCAACTCTCAAAAAGCTGAAAGGGTCTTCAGTAGAGATGGATTGTCGAGCTGGGCTATCAGACGGTCACCTCTGTAGCTGTAGTGTCATTTTTCCTATGGTCCAATGTGTAAATTAAACAAAAAAGTGCACGTTTGTTATGATGTCCAAGATGGGGACCAGGATGTGGACATAATAAAAAATTAGGGAACATGATAGGAGACATTTCTACAATACATATAATCATTCTTATCTATCTAATACGATGATAACAGCTCTCCATACCTGCAGTCCACCACAAGGACCACCCTCTCTAATCCCTGAAAAATGAAATCATCCTCAGTGACGAAGAGAGGGGGCTAAGTGCCCCCAATGGTCTCAGAGCATTGACTCTTCTAAGAGTCCTAAGAGTCCTGCTCACACTGATGGGGTGCAGCTGTGGGACCCTATTTTCAGAGATGATGTCCTCCACCCAACTCTCAAAAAGCTGAAAGGGTCTTCAGTAGAGATGGATAGTCGAGCTGGGCTATCAGACGGTCACCTCTGTAGCTGTAGTGTCATTTTTCCTATGGTCCAATGTGTAAATTAAACAAAAAAGTGCACGTTTGTTATGATGTCCAAGATGGGGACCAGGATGTGGACATAATAAAAAATTAGGGAACATGATAGGAGACATTTCTACAATACATATAATCATTCTTATCTATCTAATACGATGACAACAGCTCTCCATACCTGCAGTCCACCACAAGGACCACCCTCTCTAATCCCTGAAAAATGAAATCATCCTCAGGGACGAAGAGAGGGGGCTAAGCGCCCCCCATGGTTTTAGAGCATTGACTCTTCTAAGAGTCCTAAGAGTCCTGCTTACACTGATGGGGTGCAGCTGTGGGACCCTATTTTAAGAGATGATGTCCTCCACCCAACTCTCAAAAAGCTGAAAGGGTCTTCAGTAGAGATGGATAGTCGAGCTGGGCTATCAGACGGTCACCTCTGTAGCTGTAGTGTCATTTTTCCTATGGTCCAATGTGTAAATTAAACAAAAAAGTGCACGTTTGTTATGATGTCCAAGATGGGGACCAGGATGTGGACATAATAAAAAATTAGGGAACATGATAGGAGACATTTCTACAATACATATAATCATTCTTATCTATCTAATACGATGACAACAGCTCTCCATACCTGCAGTCCACCACAAGGACCACCCTCTCTAATCCCTGAAAAATGAAATCATCCTCAGTGACGAAGAGAGGGGGCTAAGCGCCCCCATGGTCTCAGAGCATTAACTCTTCTAAGAATCCTAAGAGTCCTGCTCACACTGATGGGGTGCAGCTGTGGGACCCTATTTTCAGAGATGATGTCCTCCACCCAACTCTCAAAAAGCTGAAAGGGTCTTCAGTAGAGATGGATAGTCGAGCTGGGCTATCAGACGGTCACCTCTGTAGCTGTAGTGTCATTTTTCCTATGGTCCAATGTGTAAATTAAACAAAAAAGTGCACGTTTGTTATGATGTCCAAGATGGGGACCAGGATGTGGACATAATAAAAAATTAGGGAACATGATAGGAGACATTTCTACAATACATATAATCATTCTTATCTATCTAATACGATCACAACAGCTCTCCATACCTGCAGTCCACCACAAGGACCACCCTCTCTATTCCCTGAAAAGTGAAATCATCCTCAGTGACGAAGAGAGGGGGCTAAGCGCCCCCCATGGTCTCAAAACATTGACTCTTCTAAGAGTCCTAAGAGTCCTGCTCACACTGATGGGGTGCAGCTGTGGGACCCTATTTTCAGAGATGATGTTCTCCACCCAACTCTCAAAAAGCTGAAAGGGTCTTCAGTAGAGATGGATAGTCGAGCTGGGCTATCAGACGGTCACCTCTGTAGCTGTAGTGTCATTTTTCCTATGGTCCAATGTGTAAATTAAACAAAAAAGTGCACGTTTGTTATGATGTCCAAGATGGGGACCAGGATGTGGACATAATAAAAAATTAGGGAACATGATAGGAGACATTTCTACAATACATATAATCATTCTTATCTATTTAATACGATGACAACAGCTCTCCATACCTGCAGTCCACCACAAGGACCACCCTCTCTAATCCCTGAAAAATGAAATCATCCTCAGTGACGAAGAGAGGGGGCTAAGCGCCCCCCATGGTCTCAGAGCATTGACTCTTCTAAGAGTCCTAAGAGTCCTGCTCACACTGATGGGGTGCAGCTGTGGGACCCTATTTTCAGAGATGATGTCCTCCACCCAACTCTCAAAAAGCTGAAAGGGTCTTCAGTAGAGATGGATTGTCGAGCTGGGCTATCAGACGGTCACCTCTGTAGCTGTAGTGTCATTTTTCCTATGGTCCAATGTGTAAATTAAACAAAAAAGTGCACGTTTGTTATGATGTCCAAGATGGGGACCAGGATGTGGACATAATAAAAAATTAGGGAACATGATAGGAGACATTTCTACAATACATATAATCATTCTTATCTATCTAATACGATGATAACAGCTCTCCATACCTGCAGTCCACCACAAGGACCACCCTCCCTAATCCCTGAAAAATGAAATCATCCTCAGTGACGAAGAGAGGGGGCTAAGTGCCCCCAATGGTCTCAGAGCATTGACTCTTCTAAGAGTCCTAAGAGTCCTGCTCACACTGATGGGGTGCAGCTGTGGGACCCTATTTTCAGAGATGATGTCCTCCACCCAACTCTCAAAAAGCTGAAAGGGTCTTCAGTAGAGATGGATAGTCGAGCTGGGCTATCAGACGGTCACCTCTGTAGCTGTAGTGTCATTTTTCCTATGGTCCAATGTGTAAATTAAACAAAAAAGTGCACGTTTGTTATGATGTCCAAGATGGGGACCAGGATGTGGACATAATAAAAAATTAGGGAACATGATAGGAGACATTTCTACAATACATATAATCATTCTTATCTATCTAATACGATGACAACAGCTCTCCATACCTGCAGTTCACCACAAGGACCACCCTCTCTAATCCCTGAAAAATGAAATCATCCTCAGTGACGAAGAGAGGGGGCTAAGCGCCCCCATGGTCTCAGAGCATTAACTCTTCTAAGAGTCCTAAGAGTCCTGCTCACACTGATGGGGTGCAGCTGTGGGACCCTATTTTCAGAGATGATGTCCTCCACCCAACTCTCAAAAAGCTGAAAGGGTCTTCAGTAGAGATGGATAGTCGAGCTGGGCTACCAGACGGTCACCTCTGTAGCTGTAGTGTCATTTTTCCTATGGTCCAATGTGTAAATTAAACAAAAAAGTGCACGTTTGTTATGATTTCCAAGATGGGGACCAGGATGTGGACATAATAAAAAAATAGGGAACATGATAGGAGACATTTCTACAATACATATAATCATTCTTATCTATCTAATACGATGACAACAGCTCTCCATACCTGCAGTCCACCACAAGGACCACCCTCTCTATTCCCTGAAAAGTGAAATCATCCTCAGTGATGAAGAGAGGGGGCTAAGCGCCCCCCATGGTCTCAAAACATTGACTCTTCTAAGAGTCCTAAGAGTCCTGCTCACACTGATGGGGTGCAGCTGTGGGACCCTATTTTCAGAGATGATGTTCTCCACCCAACTCTCAAAAAGCTGAAAGGGTCTTCAGTAGAGATGGATAGTCGAGCTGGGCTATCAGACGGTCACCTCTGTAGCTGTAGTGTCATTTTTCCTATGGTCCAATGTGTAAATTAAACAAAAAAGTGCACGTTTGTTATGATGTCCAAGATGGGGACCAGGATGTGGACATAATAAAAAATTAGGGAACATGATAGGAGACATTTCTACAATACATATAATCATTCTTATCTATCTAATACGATGACAACAGCTCTCCATACCTGCAGTCCACCACAAGGACCACCCTCTCTAATCCCTGAAAAATGAAATCATCCTCAGTGACGAAGAGAGGGGGCTAAGCGCCCCCATGGTCTCAGAGCATTAACTCTTCTAAGAGTCCTAAGAGTCCTGCTCACACTGATGGGGTGCAGCTGTGGGACCCTATTTTCAGAGATGATGTCCTCCACCCAACTCTCAAAAAGCTGAAAGGGTCTTCAGTAGAGATGGATAGTCGAGCTGGGCTATCAGACGGTCACCTCTGTAGCTGTAGTGTCATTTTTCCTATGGTCCAATGTGTAAATTAAACAAAAAAGTGCACGTTTGTTATGATGTCCAAGATGGGGACCAGGATGTGGACATAATAAAAAATTAGGGAACATGATAGGAGACATTTCTACAATACATATAATCATTCTTATCTATCTAATACGATGACAACAGCTCTACATACCTGCAGTCCACCACAAGGACCACCCTCTCTAATCCCTGAAAAATGAAATCATCCTCAGTGACGAAGAGAGGGGGCTCAGTGCCCCCAATGGTCTCAGAGCATTGACTCTTCTAAGAGTCTTAAGAGTCCTGCTCACACTGATGGGGTGCAGCTGTGGGACCCTATTTTCAGAGATGATGTCCTCCACCCAACTCTCAAAATGCTGAAAGGGTCTTCAGTAGATATGGATAGTCGAGCTGGGCTATCAGACGGTCACCTCTGTAGCTGTAGTGTCATTTTTCCTATGGTCCAATGTGTAAATTAAACAAAAAAGTGCACGTTTGTTATGATGTCCAAGATGGGGACCAGGATGTGGACATAATAAAAAATTAGGGAACATGATAGGAGACATTTCTACAATACATATAATCATTCTTATCTATCTAATACGATGACAACAGCTCTCCATACCTGCAGTCCACCACAAGGACCACCCTCTCTAATCCCTGAAAAATGAAATCGTCCTCAGTGACGAAGAGAGGGGGCCAAGCACCCCCCATGGTACCAGAGCATTGACTCTTCTAAGAGTCCTAAGAGTCCTGCTCACACTGATGGGGTGAAGCTGTGGGACCCTATTTTCAGAGATGATGTCCTCCACCCAACTCTCAAAAAGCTGAAAGGGTCTTCAGTAGAGATGGATAGTCGAGCTGGGCTATCAGACGGTCACCTCTGTAGCTGTAGTGTCATTTTTCCTATGGTCCAATGTGTAAATTAAACAAAAAAGTGCACGTTTGTTATGATGTTCAAGATGGGGACCAGGATGTGGACATAATAAAAAATTAGGGAACATGATAGGAGACATTTCTACAATACATATAATCATTCTTATCTATCTAATACGATCACAACAGCTCTCCATACCTGCAGTCCACCACAAGGACCACTCTCTCTAATCCCTGAAAAATGAAATCATCCTCAGTGACGAAGAGAGGGGGCTAAGCGCCCCCCATGGTCTCAGAGCATTGACTCTTCTAAGAGTCCTAAGATTCCTGCTCACACTGATGGGGTGCAGCTGTGGGACCCTATTTTCAGAGATGATGTCCTCCACCCAACTCTCAAAAAGCTGAAAGGGTCTTCAGTAGAGATGGATAGTCGAGCTGGGCTATCAGACGGTCACCTCTGTAGCTGTAGTGTCATTTTTCCTATTGTCCAATTTGTAAATTAAACAAAAAAGTGCACGTTTGTTATGATTTCCAAGATGGGAACCAGGATGTGGACATAATAAAAAAATAGGGAACATGATAGGAGACATTTCTACAATACATATAATCATTCTTATCTATCTAATACGATGACAACAGCTCTCCATACCTGCAGTCCACCACAAGGACCACCCTCTCTATTCCCTGAAAAGTGAAATCATCCTCAGTGACGAGGAGAGGGGGCTAAGCGCCCCCCATGGTCTCAGAGCATTGACTCTTCTAAGAGTCCTAAGAGTCCTGCTCACACTGATGGGGTGCAGCTGTGGGACCCTATTTTCAGAGATGATGTCCTCCACCCAACTCTCAAAAAGCTGAAAGGGTCTTCAGTAGAGATGGATAGTCGAGCTGGGCTATCAGACGGTCACCTCTGTAGCTGTAGTGTCATTTTTCCTATGGTCCAATGTGTAAATTAAACAAAAAAGTGCACGTTTGTTATGATGTCCAAGATGGGGACCAGGATGTGGACATAATAAAAAATTAGAGAACATGATAGGAGACATTTCTACAATACATATAATCATTCTTATCTATCTAATACGATGATAACAGCTCTCCATATCTGCAGTCCACCACAAGGACCACCCTCTCTAATCCCTGAAAAATGAAATCATCCTCAGTGATGAAGAGAGGGGGCTAAGTGCCCCCAATGGTCTCAGAGCATTGACTCTTCTAAGAGAACTAAGAGTCCTGCTCACACTGATGGGGTGCAGCTGTGGGACCCTATTTTCAGAGATGATGTCCTCCACCCAACTCTCAAAAAGCTGAAAGGGTCTTCAGTAGAGATGGATAGTCGAGCTGGGCTATCAGACGGTCACCTCTGTAGCTGTAGTGTCATTTTTCCTATGGTCCAATGTGTAAATTAAACAAAAAAGTGCACGTTTGTTATGATGTCCAAGATGGGGACCAGGATGTGGACATAATAAAAAATTAGGGAACATGATAGGAGACATTTCTACAATACATATAATCATTCTTATCTATCTAATACGATGACAACAGCTCTCCATACCTGCAGTCCACCACAAGGACCACCCTCTCTAATCCCTGAAAAATGAAATCATCCTCAGTGACGAAGAGAGGGGGCTAAGCGCCCCCCATGGTTTTAGAGCATTGACTCTTCTAAGAGTCCTAAGAGTCCTGCTTACACTGATGGGGTGCAGCTGTGGGACCCTATTTTAAGAGATGATGTCCTCCACCCAACTCTCAAAAAGCTGAAAGGGTCTTCAGTAGAGATGGATAGTCGAGCTGGGCTATCAGACGGTCACCTCTGTAGCTGTTGTGTCATTTTTCCTATGGTCCAATGTGTAAATTAAACAAAAAAGTGCACGTTTGTTATGATGTCCAAGATGGGGACCAGGATGTGGACATAATAAAAAATTAGGGAACATGATAGGAGACATTTCTACAATACATATAATCATTCTTATCTATCTAATACGATGACAACAGCTCTCCATACCTGCAGTCCACCACAAGGACCACCCTCTCTAATCCCTGAAAAATGAAATCATCCTCAGTGACGAAGAGAGGGGGCCAAGCGCCCCCCATGGTACCAGAGCATTGACTCTTCTAAGAGTCCTAAGAGTCCTGCTCACACTGATGGGGTGAAGCTGTGGGACCCTATTTTCAGAGATGATGTCCTCCACCCAACTCTCAAAAAGCTGAAAGGGTCTTCAGTAGAGATGGATAGTCGAGCTGGGCTATCAGACGGTCACCTCTGTAGCTGTAGTGTCATTTTTCCTATGGTCCAATGTGTAAATTAAACAAAAAAGTGCACGTTTGTTATGATGTCCAAGATGGGGACCAGGATGTGGACATAATAAGAAATTAGGGAACATGATAGGAGACATTTCTACAATACATATAATCATTCTTATCTATCTAATACGATGACAACAGCTCTCCATACCTGCAGTCCACCACAAGGACCACCCTCTCTAATCCCTGAAAAATGAAATCATCCTCAGGGACGAAGAGAGGGGGCTAAGCGCCCCCCATGGTTTTAGAGCATTGACTCTTCTAAGAGTCCTAAGAGTCCTGCTTACACTGATGGGGTGCAGCTGTGGGACCCTATTTTCAGAGATGATGTCCTCCACCCAACTCTCAAAAAGCTGAAAGGGTCTTCAGTAGAGATGGATAGTCGAGCTGGGCTATCAGACGGTCACCTCTGTAGCTGTAGTGTCATTTTTCCTATGGTCCAATGTGTAAATTAAACAAAAAAGTGCACGTTTGTTATGATGTTCAAGATGGGGACCAGGATGTGGACATAATAAAAAATTAGGGAACATGATAGGAGACATTTCTACAATACATATAATCATTCTTATCTATCTAATACGATCACAACAGCTCTCCATACCTGCAGTCCACCACAAGGACCACTCTCTCTAATCCCTGAAAAATGAAATCATCCTCAGTGACGAAGAGAGGGGGCTAAGCACCCCCATGGTCTCAGAGCATTGACTCTTCTAAGAGTCCTAAGATTCCTGCTCACACTGATGGGGTGCAGCTGTGGGACCCTATTTTCAGAGATGATGTCCTCCACCCAACTCTCAAAAAGCTGAAAGGTTCTTCAGTAGAGATGGATAGTCGAGCTGGGCTATCAGACGGTCACCTCTGTAGCTGTAGTGTCATTTTTCCTATGGTCCAATGTGTAAATTAAACAAAAAAGTGCACGTTTGTAATGATTTCCAAGATGGGGACCAGGATGTGGACATAATAAAAAAATAGGGAACATGATAGGAGACATTTCTACAATACATATAATCATTCTTATCTATCTAATACGATGACAACAGCTCTCCATACCTGCAGTCCACCACAAGGACCACCCTCTCTATTCCCTGAAAAGTGAAATCATCCTCAGTGACGAAGAGAGGGGGCTAAGCGCCCCCCATGGTCTCAGAGCATTGACTCTTCTAAGAGTCCTAAGAGTCCTGCTCACAGTGATGGGGTGCAGCTGTGGGACCCTATTTTCAGAGATGATGTTCTCCACCCAACTCTCAACAAGCTGAAAGGGTCTTCAGTAGAGATGGATAGTCGAGCTGGGCTATCAGACGGTCACCTCTGTAGCTGTAGTGTCATTTTTCCTATGGTCCAATGTGTAAATTAAACAAAAAAGTGCACGTTTGTTATGATGTCCAAGATGGGGACCAGGATGTGGACATAATAAAAAATTAGGGAACATGATAGGAGACATTTCTACAATACATATAATCATTCTTATCTATCTAATACGATGATAACAGCTCTCCATATCTGCAGTCCACCACAAGGACCACCCTCTCTAATCCCTGAAAAATGAAATCATCCTCAGTGATGAAGAGAGGGGGCTAAGTGCCCCCAATGGTCTCAGAGCATTGACTCTTCTAAGAGTCCTAAGAGTCCTGCTCACACTGATGGGGTGCAGCTGTGGGACCCTATTTTCAGAGATGATGTCCTCCACCCAACTCTCAAAAAGCTGAAAGGGTCTTCAGTAGAGATGGATAGTCGAGCTGGGCTATCAGACGGTCACCTCTGTAGCTGTAGTGTCATTTTTCCTATGGTCCAATGTGTAAATTAAACAAAAAAGTGCACGTTTGTTATGATGTCCAAGATGGGGACCAGGATGTGGACATAATAAAAAATTAGGGAACATGATAGGAGACATTTCTACAATACATATAATCATTCTTATCTATCTAATACGATGACAACAGCTCTCCATACCTGCAGTCCACCACAAGGACCACCCTCTCTAATCCCTGAAAAATGAAATCATCCTCAGTGACGAAGAGAGGGGGCTAAGCGCCCCCATGGTCTCAGAGCATTAACTCTTCTAAGAGTCCTAAGAGTCCTGCTCACACTGATGGGGTGCAGCTGTGGGACCCTATTTTCAGAGATGATGTCCTCCACCCAACTCTCAAAAAGCTGAAAGGGTCTTCAGTAGAGATGGATAGTCGAGCTGGGCTATCAGACGGTCACCTCTGTAGCTGTAGTGTCATTTTTCCTATGGTCCAATGTGTAAATTAAACAAAAAAGTGCACGTTTGTTATGATGTCCAAGATGGGGACCAGGATGTGGACATAATAAAAAATTAGGGAACATGATAGGAGACATTTCTACAATACATATAATCATTCTTATCTATCTAATACGATGACAACAGCTCTCCATACCTGCAGTCCACCACAAGGACCACCCTCTCTAATCCCTGAAAAATGAAATCATCCTCAGTGACGAAGAGAGGGGGCCAAGCGCCCCCCATGGTACCAGAGCATTGACTCTTCTAAGAGTCCTAAGAGTCCTGCTCACACTGATGGGGTGAAGCTGTGGGACCCTATTTTCAGAGATGATGTCCTCCACCCAACTCTCAAAAAGCTGAAAGGGTCTTCAGTAGAGATGGATAGTCGAGCTGGGCTATCAGACGGTCACCTCTGTAGCTGTAGTGTCATTTTTCCTATGGTCCAATGTGTAAATTAAACAAAAAAGTGCACGTTTGTTATGATGTTCAAGATGGGGACCAGGATGTGGACATAATAAAAAATTAGGGAACATGATAGGAGACATTTCTACAATACATATAATCATTCTTATCTATCTAATACGATCACAACAGCTCTCCATACCTGCAGTCCACCACAAGGACCACTCTCTCTAATCCCTGAAAAATGAAATCATCCTCAGTGACGAAGAGAGGGGGCTAAGCGCCCCCCATGGTCTCAGAGCATTGACTCTTCTAAGAGTCCTAAGATTCCTGCTCACACTGATGGGGTGCAGCTGTGGGACCCTATTTTCAGAGATGATGTCCTCCACCCAACTCTCAAAAAGCTGAAAGGGTCTTCAGTAGAGATGGATAGTCGAGCTGGGCTATCAGACGGTCACCTCTGTAGCTGTAGTGTCATTTTTCCTATTGTCCAATTTGTAAATTAAACAAAAAAGTGCACGTTTGTTATGATTTCCAAGATGGGAACCAGGATGTGGACATAATAAAAAAATAGGGAACATGATAGGAGACATTTCTACAATACATATAATCATTCTTATCTATCTAATACGATGACAACAGCTCTCCATACCTGCAGTCCACCACAAGGACCACCCTCTCTATTCCCTGAAAAGTGAAATCATCCTCAGTGACGAGGAGAGGGGGCTAAGCGCCCCCCATGGTCTCAGAGCATTGACTCTTCTAAGAGTCCTAAGAGTCCTGCTCACACTGATGGGGTGCAGCTGTGGGACCCTATTTTCAGAGATGATGTCCTCCACCCAACTCTCAAAAAGCTGAAAGGGTCTTCAGTAGAGATGGATAGTCGAGCTGGGCTATCAGACGGTCACCTCTGTAGCTGTAGTGTCATTTTTCCTATGGTCCAATGTGTAAATTAAACAAAAAAGTGCACGTTTGTTATGATGTCCAAGATGGGGACCAGGATGTGGACATAATAAAAAATTAGAGAACATGATAGGAGACATTTCTACAATACATATAATCATTCTTATCTATCTAATACGATGATAACAGCTCTCCATATCTGCAGTCCACCACAAGGACCACCCTCTCTAATCCCTGAAAAATGAAATCATCCTCAGTGATGAAGAGAGGGGGATAAGTGCCCCCAATGGTCTCAGAGCATTGACTCTTCTAAGAGAACTAAGAGTCCTGCTCACACTGATGGGGTGCAGCTGTGGGACCCTATTTTCAGAGATGATGTCCTCCACCCAACTCTCAAAAAGCTGAAAGGGTCTTCAGTAGAGATGGATAGTCGAGCTGGGCTATCAGACGGTCACCTCTGTAGCTGTAGTGTCATTTTTCCTATGGTCCAATGTGTAAATTAAACAAAAAAGTGCACGTTTGTTATGATGTCCAAGATGGGGACCAGGATGTGGACATAATAAAAAATTAGGGAACATGATAGGAGACATTTCTACAATACATATAATCATTCTTATCTATCTAATACGATGACAACAGCTCTCCATACCTGCAGTCCACCACAAGGACCACCCTCTCTAATCCCTGAAAAATGAAATCATCCTCAGTGACGAAGAGAGGGGGCTAAGTGCCCCCCATGGTTTTAGAGCATTGACTCTTCTAAGAGTCCTAAGAGTCCTGCTTACACTGATGGGGTGCAGCTGTGGGACCCTATTTTAAGAGATGATGTCCTCCACCCAACTCTCAAAAAGCTGAAAGGGTCTTCAGTAGAGATGGATAGTCGAGCTGGGCTATCAGACGGTCACCTCTGTAGCTGTAGTGTCATTTTTCCTATGGTCCAATGTGTAAATTAAACAAAAAAGTGCACGTTTGTTATGATGTCCAAGATGGGGACCAGGATGTGGACATAATAAAAAATTAGGGAACATGATAGGAGACATTTCTACAATACATATAATCATTCTTATCTATCTAATACGATGACAACAGCTCTCCATACCTGCAGTCCACCACAAGGACCACCCTCTCTAATCCCTGAAAAATGAAATCATCCTCAGTGACGAAGAGAGGGGGCCAAGCGCCCCCCATGGTACCAGAGCATTGACTCTTCTAAGAGTCCTAAGAGTCCTGCTCACACTGATGGGGTGAAGCTGTGGGACCCTATTTTCAGAGATGATGTCCTCCACCCAACTCTCAAAAAGCTGAAAGGGTATCAGTAGAGATGGATAGTCGAGCTGGGCTATCAGACGGTCACCTCTGTAGCTGTAGTGTCATTTTTCCTATGGTCCAATGTGTAAATTAAACAAAAAAGTGCACGTTTGTTATGATGTCCAAGATGGGGACCAGGATGTGGACATAATAAGAAATTAGGGAACATGATAGGAGACATTTCTACAATACATATAATCATTCTTATCTATCTAATACGATGACAACAGCTCTCCATACCTGCAGTCCACCACAAGGACCACCCTCTCTAATCCCTGAAAAATGAAATCATCCTCAGGGACGAAGAGAGGGGGCTAAGCGCCCCCCATGGTTTTAGAGCATTGACTCTTCTAAGAGTCCTAAGAGTCCTGCTTACACTGATGGGGTGCAGCTGTGGGACCCTATTTTCAGAGATGATGTCCTCCACCCAACTCTCAAAAAGCTGAAAGGGTCTTCAGTAGAGATGGATAGTCGAGCTGGGCTATCAGACGGTCACCTCTGTAGCTGTAGTGTCATTTTTCCTATGGTCCAATGTGTAAATTAAACAAAAAAGTGCACGTTTGTTATGATGTTCAAGATGGGGACCAGGATGTGGACATAATAAAAAATTAGGGAACATGATAGGAGACATTTCTACAATACATATAATCATTCTTATCTATCTAATACGATCACAACAGCTCTCCATACCTGCAGTCCACCACAAGGACCACTCTCTCTAATCCCTGAAAAATGAAATCATCCTCAGTGACGAAGAGAGGGGGCTAAGCACCCCCATGGTCTCAGAGCATTGACTCTTCTAAGAGTCCTAAGATTCCTGCTCACACTGATGGGGTGCAGCTGTGGGACCCTATTTTCAGAGATGATGTCCTCCACCCAACTCTCAAAAAGCTGAAAGGTTCTTCAGTAGAGATGGATAGTCGAGCTGGGCTATCAGACGGTCACCTCTGTAGCTGTAGTGTCATTTTTCCTATGGTCCAATGTGTAAATTAAACAAAAAAGTGCACGTTTGTTATGATTTCCAAGATGGGGACAAGGATGTGGACATAATAAAAAAATAGGGAACATGATAGGAGACATTTCTACAATACATATAATCATTCTTATCTATCTAATACGATGACAACAGCTCTCCATACCTGCAGTCCACCACAAGGACCACCCTCTCTATTCCCTGAAAAGTGAAATCATCCTCAGTGACGAAGAGAGGGGGCTAAGCGCCCCCCATGGTCTCAGAGCATTGACTCTTCTAAGAGTCCTAAGAGTCCTGCTCACAGTGATGGGGTGCAGCTGTGGGACCCTATTTTCAGAGATGATGTTCTCCACCCAACTCTCAAAAAGCTGAAAGGGTCTTCAGTAGAGATGGATAGTCGAGCTGGGCTATCAGACGGTCACCTCTGTAGCTGTAGTGTCATTTTTCCTATGGTCCAATGTGTAAATTAAACAAAAAAGTGCACGTTTGTTATGATGTCCAAGATGGGGACCAGGATGTGGACATAATAAAAAATTAGGGAACATGATAGGAGACATTTCTACAATACATATAATCATTCTTATCTATCTAATACGATGATAACAGCTCTCCATATCTGCAGTCCACCACAAGGACCACCCTCTCTAATCCCTGAAAAATGAAATCATCCTCAGTGATGAAGAGAGGGGGCTAAGTGCCCCCAATGGTCTCAGAGCATTGACTCTTCTAAGAGTCCTAAGAGTCCTGCTCACACTGATGGGGTGCAGCTGTGGGACCCTATTTTCAGAGATGATGTCCTCCACCCAACTCTCAAAAAGCTGAAAGGGTCTTCAGTAGAGATGGATAGTCGAGCTGGGCTATCAGACGGTCACCTCTGTAGCTGTAGTGTCATTTTTCCTATGGTCCAATGTGTAAATTAAACAAAAAAGTGCACGTTTGTTATGATGTCCAAGATGGGGACCAGGATGTGGACATAATAAAAAATTAGGGAACATGATAGGAGACATTTCTACAATACATATAATCATTCTTATCTATCTAATACGATGACAACAGCTCTCCATACCTGCAGTCCACCACAAGGACCACCCTCTCTAATCCCTGAAAAATGAAATCATCCTCAGTGACGAAGAGAGGGGGCTAAGCGCCCCCATGGTCTCAGAGCATTAACTCTTCTAAGAGTCCTAAGAGTCCTGCTCACACTGATGGGGTGCAGCTGTGGGACCCTATTTTCAGAGATGATGTCCTCCACCCAACTCTCAAAAAGCTGAAAGGGTCTTCAGTAGAGATGGATAGTCGAGCTGGGCTATCAGACGGTCACCTCTGTAGCTGTAGTGTCATTTTTCCTATGGTCCAATGTGTAAATTAAACAAAAAAGTGCACGTTTGTTATGATGTCCAAGATGGGGACCAGGATGTGGACATAATAAAAAATTAGGGAACATGATAGGAGACATTTCTACAATACATATAATCATTCTTATCTATCTAATACGATGACAACAGCTCTCCATACCTGCAGTCCACCACAAGGACCACCCTCTCTAATCCCTGAAAAATGAAATCATCCTCAGTGACGAAGAGAGGGGGCCAAGCGCCCCCCATGGTACCAGAGCATTGACTCTTCTAAGAGTCCTTAGAGTCCTGCTCACACTGATGGGGTGAAGCTGTGGGACCCTATTTTCAGAGATGATGTCCTCCACCCAACTCTCAAAAAGCTGAAAGGGTCTTCAGTAGAGATGGATAGTCGAGCTGGGCTATCAGACGGTCACCTCTGTAGCTGTAGTGTCATTTTTCCTATGGTCCAATGTGTAAATTAAACAAAAAAGTGCACGTTTGTTATGATGTCCAAGATGGGGACCAGGATGTGGACATAATAAGAAATTAGGGAACATGATAGGAGACATTTCTACAATACATATAATCATTCTTATCTATCTAATACGATGACAACAGCTCTCCATACCTGCAGTCCACCACAAGGACCACCCCCTCTAATCCCTGAAAAATGAAATCATCCTCAGGGACGAAGAGAGGGGGCTAAGCGCCCCCCATGGTTTTAGAGCATTGACTCTTCTAAGAGTCCTAAGAGTCCTGCTTACACTGATGGGGTGCAGCTGTGGGACCCTATTTTCAGAGATGATGTCCTCCACCCAACTCTCAAAAAGCTGAAAGGGTCTTCAGTAGAGATGGATAGTCGAGCTGGGCTATCAGACGGTCACCTCTGTAGCTGTAGTGTCATTTTTCCTATGGTCCAATGTGTAAATTAAACAAAAAAGTGCACGTTTGTTATGATGTCCAAGATGGGGACCAGGATGTGGACATAATAAAAAATTAGGGAACATGATAGGAGACATTTCTACAATACATATAATCATTCTTATCTATCTAATACGATCACAACAGCTCTCCATACCTGCAGTCCACCACAAGGACCACTCTCTCTAATCCCTGAAAAATGAAATCATCCTCAGTGACGAAGAGAGGGGGCTAAGCGCCCCCCATGGTCTCAGAGCATTGACTCTTCTAAGAGTCCTAAGATTCCTGCTTACACTGATGGGGTGCAGCTGTGGGACCCTATTTTCAGAGATGATGTCCTCCACCCAACTCTCAAAAAGCTGAAAGGGTCTTCAGTAGAGATGGATAGTCGAGCTGGGCTATCAGACGGTCACCTCTGTAGCTGTAGTGTCATTTTTCCTATGGTCCAATGTGTAAATTAAACAAAAAAGTGCACGTTTGTTATGATGTCCAAGATGGGGACCAGGATGTGGACATAATAAAAAATTAGGGAACATGATAGGAGACATTTCTACAATACATATAATCATTCTTATCTATCTAATACTATCACAACAGCTCTCCATACCTGCAGTCCACCACAAGGACCACTCTCTCTAATCCCTGAAAAATGAAATCATCCTCAGTGACGAAGAGAGGGGGCTAAGCGCCCCCCATGGTCTCAGAGCATTGACTCTTCTAAGAGTCCTAAGATTCCTGCTCACACTGATGGGGTGCAGCTGTGGGACCCTATTTTCAGAGATGATGTCCTCCACCCAACTCTCAAAAAGCTGAAAGGGTCTTCAGTAGAGATGGATAGTCGAGCTGGGCTATCAGACGGTCACCTCTGTAGCTGTAGTGTCATTTTTCCTATGGTCCAATGTGTAAATTAAACAAAAAAGTGCACGTTTGTTATGATGTCCAAGATGGGGACCAGGATGTGGACATAATAAAAAAATAGGGAACATGATAGGAGACATTTCTACAATACATATAATCATTCTTATCTATCTAATACCTGCAGTCCACCACAAGGACCACCCTCTCTATTCCCTGAAAAGTGAAATCATCCTCAGTGACGAAGAGAGGGGGCTAAGCGCCCCCCATGGTCTCAGAGCATTGACTTTTCTAAGAGTCCTAAGAGTCCTGCTCACACTGATGGGGTGCAGCTGTGGGACCCTATTTTCAGAGATGATGTTCTCCACCCAACTCTCAAATAGCTGAAAGGGTCTTCAGTAGAGATGGATAGTCGAGCTGGGCTATCAGACGGTCACCTCTGTAGCTGTAGTGTCATTTTTCCTATGGTCCAATGTGTAAATTAAACAAAAAAGTGCACGTTTGTTATGATGTCCAAGATGGGGACCAGGATGTGGACATAATAAAAAATTAGGGAACATGATAGGAGACATTTCTACAATACATATAATCATTCTTATCTATTTAATACGATGACAACAGCTCTCCATACCTGCAGTCCACCACAAGGACCACCCTCTCTAATCCCTGAAAAATGAAATCATCCTCAGTGACGAAGAGAGGGGGCTAAGCGCCCCCCATGGTCTCAGAGCATTGACTCTTCTAAGAGTCCTAAGAGTCCTGCTCACACTGATGGGGTGCAGCTGTGGGACCCTATTTTCAGAGATGATGTCCTCCACCCAACTCTCAAAAAGCTGAAAGGGTCTTCAGTAGAGATGGATAGTCGAGCTGGGCTATCAGACGGTCACCTCTGTAGCTGTAGTGTCATTTTTCCTATGGTCCAATGTGTAAATTAAACAAAAAAGTGCACGTTTGTTATGATGTCCAAGATGGGGACCAGGATGTGGACATAATAAAAAATTAGGGAACATGATAGGAGACATTTCTACAATACATATAATCATTCTTATCTATCTAATACGATGACAACAGCTCTCCATACCGTATTTCATGGTCAATCCAGGTTTGTCAGTGATGGCACTGACATAATGTATGGCGTCTTTTTCGGGCGTTATCCTTTGCCTTTTCATTGTGAAAATCCAGTTGCCTATATCAAAGCAAATTCTACTACTTGTAAAGTATGCAGAAAATGAAATGTAGAACATATAACATCAACTGCTTAGGAACACATCATAGGTTAGTACTTAAAAGGATATTGTCATGTTCTAGTCATAATGCAAGCTGGACATTTTTCATGTTACCCTGTAATCGCCGGCCTGTTCTAATGCTCACAAGCAAAGATATATGCTCAGCTGCTAAGGCTTCCCTCTGCCTTCTGAATGAAAATTGAATATGTCTGGCTCACTGTGTATATAGCAGGTGCTCAGAAAAAATAAGAGTCAATTCAAAAGAAATAGCTCTGGTACACTATAGTGATTAATAACGTAAGAAAAGAACTCTTGGAATGCTGAAAATTCTTTATTTGTGCAAAAGGATAATTCATCCAACGTTTCGACCTTGTTTTTAGGTCTTTATCAAGGATAAAGTTATCTAAGATCATAAAGGGTTACAAAACCATATAAACACGTAATTAGTACATAGTACAACATAACAGTACAATATATTGCTACTTGAGAGTACAATGGGTCAAATGACCATGAGGCACATACAAAAAATTTTTCCAAAGCCATAGTGAAAACATTTGTACTGAGGAAAGAAAATTTCCACATGACCTATCTGGAGAAACATTCTGGATCAAACAACCAAAAATAGTCAAGCAGGTAAATACACACCTATATGGATAACAGGATGATATGTGTTCAATTGTATAGCGTCATTGCCATTAAGGTACAAATGGAAAACTTGCAATCCTATATAGTGAAGGAAATGAACACATATCATATCAAAGAACACAGGAACATGGTTGTGAGAAAAACCTCAATGTTTATACTTTGTTCTTTATAATGGTGTGAACATGTATATGTCTCAGTACCTTATGCACTTGAGAATTCTAGTGAGTAGATGATGAAAGCCTATTCCAGAACTGGAATCGGTAAATAATTGTAGGTGGAATCTAAATGAAAAGATGGTACAAGTGTTATCATGACACGTGGGCTATAACACAATGGACCGTGTGACAAAGAAGAAAGGAGAGAAAGAAGAGGAAGAAAATGGAACTACCTGTAACATTACGTGATAGTCACTGGTAAGTATCACTTGACAATTCAGGTGAAAAAGGATTCCTTTATTAAAGGGTTCTCAGTCGCCTCAGGATCATGAAATACTAGGGTAAATGATATGAGAATGGGTAAGAAGCACCACTAAAGGAAATATGAAATGCAGGACATATATCTATAAACCCCTGAACTACATGATAGAAATAAAAAGAAGAAAAAAGAAAAAAAAGAAGAAAGAAGAACACATAGAATGCGGAAAGAGAATGGGTACAACTACCTGAGTTACTGCAGGGAGGCCCCTGGTTGGTATTGTGAGGGTTAGTGGAATTCCTTCACTGAAGGGTTCTCAGTTGCCTCAGGTTCGTGAAAAATGCTATAGACAAATAATGCCCGGAGAAAAGGGGTTCATATACAGCGAATAATGGTAATACAAGGTACATGTGTCACATGTAATAGTATATATATATATATATTGTACTAAGCTCTACACCAGAAATAGAAAGTAGTCCCTCTGCCTTCTGTCTAGGTGCCCTGAGTTATGTCCTGTAAACTGTCACAGCGACCCAGACACACATGTGTAGTAGGGGAATATCCCTGCTGAGATGCCAGTGCTAGAGCACTCGTTTGCTGTGGAGTTGAACGCTATGTGAGCAGTTCTTACCTTCAATGAGCAGAAGTCTCTTTTTTCAGATTTCAATATCTCTGTGGGTATCTGGCAGAAATATGGAATACTCTTTACTGCTAAGACCCTGTACACCACTCCCACTAAAGGGGGCTTTACACGCTGCGACATCGCTAATGCGGAGTCGTTGGGGTCACGGAATTTGTGACGCACATCCGGCCGCATTAGCGATGTTGCTGCGTGTGACACCGATGAGCGATTTTGCATCGTTGCAAAAACGTGCAAAATCGCTCATCGGTGACATGGGTCTCCATTCTCGATTATCGTTACTGCAGCAGTAACGATGTAGTTCGTCGCTCCTGCGGCAGCACACATCACTCCGTGTGACACCGCAGAAACGAGGAACCTCTCCTTACCTGCCTCCCAGCCGCTATGAGGAAGGAAGGAGGTGGGCGGGATGTTCCGGCCACTCATCTCCGCCCCTCCGCTGCTATTGGGCGGTCGCTCAGTGACGTCGCTGTGACGCCGCACGGACCGCCCCCTTAGAAAGGAGGCGGTTCGCCGGTCACAGCGACGTCGCCGGGCAGGTAAGTATGTGTGACGGGTCTGGTCGGTGTTGTGCGGCATGGGCAGCGATTTACCCGTGTCGCGCAACAGATGGGGGCGGGTACCCACACTAGCGATATCGGGACCGATATCGCAGTGTGTAAAGTAGCCTTTAGTCACATGACCAAGACTGTATCTGTGTCCCTACAACACACTTGAGACAAATGTGTGTGTGAGCCTGCATTGTGGGGTATATATAATATATTATAGAGCTGGGAAGGATCATTCTAAGCAGTGAGCTGTTCCAGTATTTGTAGGAAAATACCCAGTAGAAGCATCAAACACAGCACCAATACCTCCCATCAGTATCCCACCACAGTGCCATGTAACCCATGCCCTACACTCCCATCTACACCAATACTATACAGGCACAAACTAGTATATCTGACTAAAAGCCCCCAAAATATGAAGAACGGCCTATAGTTGAGTGTGGATATAAAATCTATGTGAGCAGAGCTAGAATAGAAATCACTGATCGCATTGAAGTCATTCTGACCATAAATCACCATGATATCAAGGTGAGGAGTTGTGTGTTACTGCTGGGAGGAAAGGGTTAACAGTGGAATATTAAGGTGCATTTCTGTGTGCAGTGTTACTAGTCAATGTAACAATTCAGTATGAGCTGCTCTTGGTGCCGGGGGAGGGAGATGCTCTCCTGAGCAAGATAGATGGGGAATGAACATAATATCTATATAGTGTAAGGCAGGGGGTCTCAAACTCGGCTGGGTGTATGGGCCGCACAGAGGAAAAAAATAATTTGGGGGGCTGCATTCTTTGCAAGACAAAGTGACATTTTTATTGGTACCATATATGTATATATTTTTTTCACACACCTTTGGATGACTGATTTTCAACATTTTTCACTTGTTTATTATAACAAATGTGCACATTCTTTGGTTAAATCTAAAAAAAATAAATGTGATGTTAAAAAAAAGTCATGCCTTATTTTGTTTTTTTTTACATTTTATCCCTTTCTTTTAACTAATAGTGTTACAATTATGACGCTAGCGTTTTGTGAAGGGAATGCTTTGCCTACTTCCGTGACTATGGCCTTCCGGAACTGCTGCATTTTGGCTGACCTCTCCGCCTCGGGAATAAGAGACATAAAGTTCTCCTTGTAGCGTGGGTCTAACAGTGTTACCAACCAGTAATGATTGTCGGCCAAGATGTTCTTAACGCGAGGGTCACGAGACAGGCAGCTTACCATAAAGTCATCCATGTGCGCCAGACTCTTAACAGCCATCACTTCAGTATCCAGACCAACACGATGACTGAACATGCTGTCCTCCTCCTTCTCCTCCTCCTCCTCATCTACCCTGTCCTCTGGCCAGCCACGCTGAACTGAGCATATGACTGGTATGCATGTCATATCCTCAATTTGGCCGGAGAGTTGCTCCATGTCTTCATCTTCCTCCTCGTCATAGTCCTCCACTGCACGTTGTGATGAGACGAGGCTGGGCTATGTGTTATCACCCACACCCACTACTGTTTCTTGCTCCAACTCATCGTGTTCCGCCTGCAATGCATCATGTTTGGTTTTGAGCAGAGACCGTTTTAGAAGGCAGAGAAGCGGTATGGTGACGCTAATAATGGCGTCATCGCCGCTCACCATCTTGGTGGAGTCCTCAAAGTTTTGGAGGATGGTACATAGGTCGGACATCCATCTCCACTCCTCAGGTGTTATGTGTGGAGTTTGACCCATTTCCCGACGGCTTAGGTGATGCAGGTACTCAACAACTGCCCTCTTCTGCTCACATATCCTGATCAACATGTGCAGAGTTGAATTCCAACGCGTGGGGACATCACACACCAGTCTGTGAGCCGGAAGATGCAAATGACGCTGAAAGCCGGCAAGGCCGGCTGAAGCAGTAGGTGACTTTCGAAAATGTGCAGACAGGCGGCGAACTTTTACCAGCAGATGAGACAGCTCTGGGTATGACTTTAGAAACCGCTGAACCACGAGGTTGAGCACATGGGCCAAGCATGGAACATGTGTCAGCTGGCCTCGCCTCAAAGCCGCCACTAGGTTCCGGCCATTGTCACACACAACCTTTCCTGGCTTTAGGTTCAGAGGTGTGAGCCAGTGATCTGCATGCTGTTTTAGAGCTGTCCACACCTCTTCTGCATTGTGGGATTTGTCACTTATGCAGATTAGCTGCAGCACAGCCTGTTGCCGCTTCGCCGAGGCAGTGCTGCAGTGCTTCCAGCTTGGGACTGGTGTGGAGGGTAAAGTGGATGAGGATGCGCAGGAGGAGGAGGAGGCTGAAGAGCATGACATTCCGGAGCTGTAGAGTGTGGGTGAAACCCTGACTGAGGTAGGGCCTGCAAACCTTGGTGTGGGAAGGACTTGTTCCGTTCCTCGCTCAAACTGGGTCCCAGCTGGGCTGGGCTGGGTAGGGCGTTGTGGGGGGTTTGTCTATCTCCGTTTGAGGTGAGTTTGTTTAAGTTAGCCTTTTCTTTGGCGTTTTTTGGAGCCCTGCGGGTTGGGGAGTTGGTATCGCCCAGTAAGGCGTTCCCCGGGGGCTTGGATTGGGGTGACATTGTCAGTGGAAAACGGAGTTGAATTTTGGATTAGGAAATCGAAAACTGATCAGAGAGGTGTGGGTAGACTAGTCCGTTTGGGGATGGTTGTGGCATCTGATATGTGCCCGTTCAAGTGTCTCGGGAATTTTCAACAGATCCGTCCGAAGGTGGATGGCCCCTTATTATGTCACGAGGATGGGTCCTTTTTATCGAGATACCAATTTGTGAGTGTTTTTAGGGCATGTTTGAAGTCGTTGGGGTTAGATCCGAAGTCTTTCGGATTGGGGCAGCGACGGAGGCCTCTATATGCGGCCTACCGGAGGAGACAGTTAAGCAGATTGGTAGGTGGAAGTCGCAGCGCTTTAAGTCGTATGTACGTCCCCAGGTGGTTGTTGGCAATTGAGGGGAAAAGGGGGGGGGTATTAGGGTAGCAATGGGGGGGGGGAGAGTGTGTGTTTTTTGTCAATTTGGTTTGGTGAGGCAATAAAATGGTGTCGTCTGTACATTTTGTATTGCAGAAGCACCCCCCCTTCCTTCCCTGGTCTGGATCCTTGGCCACTCTTATGTGTATTGGGGAGCCCGACGAGCGGACGCGAGATGGAACGGGAGACAGCTAGGTTTTGAGAAGGACCTGGCTCTCGTGCGATGGCTCGGTGTTCGGGGGTTAGGGTGGAACAGGGTGTTGCAGGAGGTGCATAGATACGCCCGGTTGGACAGACCTCCTGACATCTTAGTGTTGCATGCCGGGGGGAATGATTTGGGTGGGCGTCCTTTTCGAATCTTGATAAAGGACATCAAACATGATTTGTTACGGTTATGGGTGTCGTTTCCAGGTCTAACGATAGTCTGGTCGGAGATAGTAGCGAGAAAGAGTTGGCAGAAAGCGCGGTCAGTTGACAGGTTGAACAAGGCGCGGGCGAAGGTTAATAGGGCGATCTCGAAGTTTGTTAGTCGGAACGGGGGTATAGCAATACGGCATGTTGAGTTGGAAAGGACGGAAGAGGAATTTTGGTTGGCTGACGGGGTACACCTTAATGCGGTGGGAACTGACTTATGGGCTCTTGGCTTGCAGGGAGGTATTGAGAGGGCCCTTTGGTTGCGGGGGGTCTCAGGCACTTGAAGGGTTTCAAGGTGCCTTCGTTGTGGTGTTGTTTATTGGTGGGTCCTTGAAGTTGGTTTAAAATTGGTTCGGGGATTCATCCGGGTATGGATCCCCTCATTGGCAGAATTGATGGTCCCCTGGTGATTTTGGGGGGGAACCCCGACGGGGTATGTCGGGGCCCCTGGGGGTGTGGTTGGGGTTGACGGAGGATTAACCCTTACCATTTGGTGCTCCTGAGCCAGTGTGGGTAACGGCTGGGAGCAAGTTGAGGTTTTTTATTGCTCGGTTATGGGAATCACCAGGGTTTTGGTAGCTTCAAGGACCTTACCACATTGCAAATTTTATTGGTTATGTATTCTTGTTAATAAAATGGCTGCTATGGCCAAAATTATCCAAAGATAAATTTGTGTCTGTGTAATTACTTTTAAATAAGAAATGGGAATGGAGGTGTGGGGTATGAAAGGAAGACCGGAGTCAACAATTCCAGGGTCAAGCATGTTTATTTGCGTAAGCTTCGTTCCAGGGTAGAAAGGGTAAGAGTGCCTTTCAGAATTCGAAGTGGTCGGACTGTACGGACCACCAAGAACTGCAGGAGAGCTTGAACATCTTCCCATGGATTTGCGACATCCTCCCTCATCAGTTACGTAGGTAAGCAGGTTCTCAGCATTGCAGCCCATTTGTTGTCTTAAGTTAGTTAAGCGGGGTTAACTAACCTGTCAGTTCAGCCTCAGGTCTAAAGCAGAGGCCTGGACTCCACTCCTTACTCCTCACTCCACAACTCTCCTTAAAAACAACTGACTCCTTTTTCCTGCCCCGGGGTCTCCAGACCCCTAGGTGGGCGTTTCCTTCCGTCTGGTCCTGCCCACTGGTGTGCCTGTCTTTCCCTGGGGGAGGTGACTAGGATTTTCTGGTTGGCTTTGTGTGACTTAGGTGAGGGAAGTTGTTATGCGGGGGCCTATGTGTGACTACCTGCAGTGTCAGGGCGTCACATATGTATGTGTGTATGTCTGCTAAAGGAATCCGCACCGTCATATTTACAAACACAAAATTTTGCAGACACCTCATGTGACTCAGGGAACGTCGTAGACTATGTTTTAACAGGAATATTTAACCCCGCGCTTTACAGTTACTCTCCAAAAAACCTGCCTCCATTAAACTGAATGGAGGTGGGAGCTGCAAGTTATTAATAGCAGCTGTGATTGGTTGCTATAAGAACAAAGGACATTCATAGTATAAGAAGCTTATGTGTGAGATAATATGATGTCAGTGGGGAGACAGATAGAGAGAGACAGACACAGACTGAGAGACAAACAGACAGAGACAGATAGGCATAGACAGACAGGGAAAGAGACAGAGACAAACAGACAGAGGCAGACAGGGAAAGAGACAGACAGAGATAGACAGGGAAAAAAGGCAGACAGACAGAGACAGAGAAAGAGACAGAGGCAGATAGGGAAACAGACAGAGACAAACATACAGAGACAGGCAGGAGAAAAGGCAGACCGACAGGGAAAGAGACAGACAGGGGAAGAGACAGACAGAGAGAGACAGACAGATAGAGACAGACAAAGAAATACAGAGATAGACAGGGAAAGAGACAAACGGGGAATGAGTCAGACAGAGAGAGACAAAGAGAGACAGGCAGAGAGAGACAGGGAAAGAGACAGACAGGGGAAGAGAAAGACAGAGACAGACAAAGAAATACAGAGACAGACAGGGGAAGAGACAGACAGGGGAAGAGACAGACAGGGGAAGAGACAGACAGACAGGGAAAGAGACAGACCTGGAAAAGAGACAGACCTGGAAAAGAGACAGGCCTGGAAAAGAGACAGACAGACATAGAAACAGACAGCCACAAAGAGAGAGAGACAGACAGACACAGAGAGACAGACAGAGATAGAGAGACAGACAGACATGGATAGAGATAGAGACACACAGAGACAGACAGATGACAGAGACTGGGAGAGAGACAGACAGAAGCATAAATCCCTAACTAAAACTTAACATTTAATGATAGTTTTAAAAGGTAAAAAAACACAAATCATGTAAATAGAATGACTCTCTTCTGTGCATAGAGTCAACATTTTGTGTTTGTAAATATGACGGTGCGGATTCCTTTAGCAGACATACACACATACATATGTGACGCCCTGACACTGCAGGTAGTCACACATAGGCCCCCGCATAACAACTTCCCTCACCTAAGTCACACAAAGCCAACCAGAAAACCCTAGTCACCTCCCCCAGGGAAAGACAGGCACACCAGTGGGCAGGACCAGACGGAAGGAAACGCCCACCTAGGGGTCTGGAGACCCCGGGGCAGGAAAAAGGAGTCAGTTGTTTTTAAGGAGAGTTGTGGAGTGAGGAGTAAGGAGTGGAGTCCAGGCCTCTGCTTTAGACCTGAGGCTGAACTGACAGGTTAGTTAACCCCGCTTAACTAACTTAAGATAACAAATGGGCTGCAATGCTGAGAACCTGCTTACCTACGTAACTGATGAGGGAGGATGTCGCAAATCCATGGGAAGATGTTCAAGCTCTCCTGCAGTTCTTGGTGGCCCGTACAGTCCGACCACTTCGAATTCTGAAAGGCACTCTTACCCTTTCTACCCTGGAACGAAGCTTAGGCAAATAAACATGCTTGACCCTGGAATTGTTGACTCCGGTCTTCCTTTCATACCCCACACCTCCATTCCCATTTCTTATTTAAAAGTAATTACACAGACACAAATTTATCTTTGGATAATTTTGGCCATAGCAGCCATTTTATTAACAAGAATACATAACCAATAAAATTTGCAATGTGGTAAGGTCCTTGAAGCTACCAAAACCCTGGTGATTCCCATAACCGAGCAATAAAAAACCTCAACTTGCTCCCAGCCGTTACCCACACTGGCTCAGGAGCACCAAATGGTAAGGGTTAATCCTCCGTCAACCCCAACCACACCCCCAGGGGCCCCGACATACCCCGTCGGGGTTCCCCCCCAAAATCACCAGGGGACCATCAATTCTGCCAATGAGGGGATCCATACCCGGATGAATCCCCGAACCAATTTTAAACCAACTTCAAGGACCCACCAATAAACAACACCACAACGAAGGCACCTTGAAACCCTTCAAGTGCCTGAGACCCCCCGCAACCAAAGGGCCCTCTCAATACCTCCCTGCAAGCCAAGAGCCCATAAGTCAGTTCCCACCGCATTAAGGTGTACCCCGTCAGCCAACCAAAATTCCTCTTCCGTCCTTTCCAACTCAACATGCCGTATTGCTATACCCCCGTTCCGACTAACAAACTTCGAGATCGCCCTATTAACCTTCGCCCGCGCCATGTTCAACCTGTCAACTGACCGCGCTTTCTGCCAACTCTTTCTCGCTACTATCTCTGACCAGACTATCGTTAGACCTGGAAACGACACCCATAACCGTAACAAATCATGTTTGATGTCCTTTATCAAGATTCGAAAAGGACGCCCACCCAAATCATTCCCCCCGGCATGCAACACTAACATGTCAGGAGGTCTGTCCAACCGGGCGTATCTATGCACCTCCTGCAACACCCTGTTCCACCCTAACCCCCGAACACCGAGCCATCGCACGAGAGCCAGGTCCTTCTCAAAACCTAGCTGTCTCCCGTTCCATCTCGCGTCCGCTCGTCGGGCTCCCCAATACACATAAGAGTGGCCAAGGATCCAGACCAGGGAAGGAAGAGGGGGTGCTTCTGCAATACAAAATGTACAGACGACACCATTTTATTGCCTCACCAAACCAAATTGACAAAAAACACACACTCTCACCCCCCCCATTGCTACCCTAATACCCCCCCTTTTCCCCTCAATTGCCAACAACCACCTGGGGACGTACATACGACTTAAAGCGCTGCGACTTCCACCTAACAATCTGCTTAACTGTCTCCTCCGGTAGGCCGCATATAGAGGCCTCCGTCGCTGCCCCAATCCGAAAGACTTCGGATCTAACCCCAACGACTTCAAACATGCCCTAAAAACACTCACAAATTGGTATCTCGATAAAAAGGACCCATCCTCGTGACATAATAAGGGGCCATCCACCTTCGGACGGATCTGTTGAAAATTCCCGAGACACTTGAACGGGCACATATCAGATGCCACAACCATCCCCAAACGGACTAGTCTACCCACACCTCTCTGATCAGTTTTCGATTTCCTAATCCAAAATTCAACTCCGTTTTCCACTGACATAATGTCACCCCAATCCAAGCCCCCGGGGAACGCCTTACTGGGCGATACCAACTCCCCAACCCGCAGGGCTCCAAAAAACGCCAAAGAAAGGCTAACTTAAACAAACTCACCTCAAACGGAGATAGACAAACCCCCCACAACGCCCTACCCAGCCGGGTAGGGACCCAGCCCAGCCCAGCTGGGACCCAGTTTGAGCGAGGAACGGAACAAGTCCTTCCCACACCAAGGTTTGCAGGCCCTACCTCAGTCAGGGTTTCACCCACACTCTACAGCTCCGGAATGTCATGCTCTTCAGCCTCCTCCTCCTCCTGCGCATCCTCATCCACTTT
Organism: Anomaloglossus baeobatrachus; assembly: GCF_048569485.1. Classification (NCBI taxonomy): domain Eukaryota; kingdom Metazoa; phylum Chordata; class Amphibia; order Anura; family Aromobatidae; genus Anomaloglossus; species Anomaloglossus baeobatrachus. The sequence goes on from NW_027444250.1 coordinate 48,923, forward strand.
ACCCTCCACACCAGTCCCAAGCTGGAAGCACTGCAGCACTGCCTCGGCGAAGCGGCAACAGACTGTGCTGCAGCTAATCTGCATAGGTGACAAACCCCACAATGCAGAAGAGGTGTGGACAGCTCTAAAACAGCATGCAGATCACTGGCTCACACCTCTGAACCTAAAGCCAGGAAAGGTTGTGTGTGACAATGGCCGGAACCTGGTGGCGGCTTTGAGGCGAGGCCAGCTGACACATGTTCCATGCATGGCCCATGTGCTCAACCTCGTGGTTCAGCGGTTTCTAAAGTCATACCCAGAGCTGTCTGATCTGCTGGTAAAAGTTCGCTGCCTGTCTGCACATTTTCGAAAGTCACCTACTGCTTCAGTTGGCCTTGCCGGCTTTCAGCGTCGTTTGCATCTTCCGGCTCACAGACTGGTGTGTGATGTCCCCACGCGTTGGAATTCAACTCTGCACATGTTGATCAGGATATGTGAGCAGAAGAGGGCAGTTGTTGAGTACCTGCATCACCTAAGCCGTCGGGAAATGGGTCAAACTCCACACATAACACCTGAGGAGTGGAGATGGATGTCCGACCTATGTACCATCCTCCAAAACTTTGAGGACTCCACCAAGATGGTGAGCGGCGATGACGCCATTATTAGCGTCACCATACCGCTTCTCTGCCTTCTAAAACGGTCTCTGCTCAAAACCAAACATGATGCATTGCAGGCGGAACACGATGAGTTGGAGCAAGAAACAGTAGTGGGTGTGGGTGATAACACACAGTCCAGCCTCGTCTCATCACAACGTGCAGTGGAGGACTATGACGAGGAGGAGGATGAAGACATGGAGCAACTCTCCGGCCAAATTGAGGATATGACATGCATACCAATCATATGCTCAGTTCAGCGTGGCTGGCCAGAGGACAGGGTAGATGATGAGGAGGAGGAGGAGGAGGAGGAGGAGGAGAAGGAGGAGGACAGCATGTTCAGTCATCGTGTTGGTCTGGATACTGAAGTGATGGCTGTTAAGAGTCTGGCGCACATGGATGACTTTATGGTAAGCTGCCTGTCTCGTGACCCTCGCGTTAAGAACATCTTGGCCGACAATCATTACTGGTTGGTAACACTGTTAGACCCACGCTACAAGGAGAACTTTATGTCTCTTATTCCCGAGGCGGAGAGGTCAGCCAAAATGCAGCAGTTCCGGAAGGCCATAGTCACGGAAGTAGGCAAAGCATTCCCTTCACAAAACGCTAGCGTCATAATTGTAACACTATTAGTTAAAAGAAAGGGATAAAATGTAAAAAAAAACAAAATAAGGCATGACTTTTTTTTAACATCAAATTTTTTTTTTTTAGATTTAACCAAAGAATGTGCACATTTGTTATAATAAACAAGTGAAAAATGTTGAAAATCAGTCATCCAAAGGTGTGTGAAAAAAATATATATATATGGTACCAATAAAAATGTCACTTTGTCCTGCAAAGAATGCAGCCCCCCAAATTATTTTTTTCCTCTGTGCGGCCCATACACCCAGCCGAGTTTGAGACCCCCTGCCTTACACTATATAGATATCATGTTCATTCCCCATCTATCTTGCTCAGGAGAGCATCTCCCTCCCCCGGCACCAAGAGCAGCTCATATTGAATTGTTACATTGACTAGTAACACTGCACACAGAAATGCACCTTAATATTCCACTGTTAACCCTTTCCTCCCAGCAGTAACACACAACTCCTCACCTTGATATCATGGTGATTTATGGTCAGAATGACTTCAATGCGATCAGTGATTTCTATTCTAGCTCTGCTCACATAGATTTTATATCCACACTCAACTATAGGCCGTTCTTCATATTTTGGGGGCTTTTAGTCAGATATACTAGTTTGTGCCTGTATAGTATTGGTGTAGATGGGAGTGTAGGGCATGGGTTACATGGCACTGTGGTGGGATACTGATGGGAGGTATTGGTGCTGTGTTTGATGCTTCTACTGGGTATTTTCCTACAAATACTGGAACAGCTCACTGCTTAGAATGATCCTTCCCAGCTCTATAATATATTATATATACCCCACAATGCAGGCTCACACACACATTTGTCTCAAGTGTGTTGTAGGGACACAGATACAGTCTTGGTCATGTGACTAAAGGCTACTTTACACACTGCGATATCAGTCCCGATATCGCTAGTGTGGGTACCCGCCCCATCTGTTGCGCGACACGGGCAAATCGCTGCCCATGCCGCACAACACCGACCAGACCCGTCACACATACTTACCTGACCGGCGACGTCGCTGTGACCGGCGAACCGCCTCCTTTCTAAGGGGGCGGTCCGTGCGGCGTCACAGCGACGTCACTGAGCGACCGCCCAATAGCAGCGGAGGGGCGGAGATGAGTGGCCGGAACATCCCGCCCACCTCCTTCCTTCCTCATAGCGGCTGGGAGGCAGGTAAGGAGAGGTTCCTCGTTTCTGCGGTGTCACACGGAGTGATGTGTGCTGCCGCAGGAGCGACGAACTACATCGTTACTGCTGCAGTAACGATAATCGAGAATGGAGACCCATGTCACCGATGAGCGATTTTGCACGTTTTTGCAACGATGCAAAATCGCTCATCGGTGTCACACGCAGCAACATCGCTAATGCGGCCGGATGTGCGTCACAAATTCCGTGACCCCAACGACTCCGCATTAGCGATGTCGCAGCGTGTAAAGCCCCCTTTAGTGGGAGTGGTGTACAGGGTCTTAGCAGTAAAGAGTATTCCATATTTCTGCCAGATACCCACAGAGATATTGAAATCTGAAAAAAGAGACTTCTGCTCATTGAAGGTAAGAACTGCTCACATAGCGTTCAACTCCACAGCAAACGAGTGCTCTAGCACTGGCATCTCAGCAGGGATATTCCCCTACTACACATGTGTGTCTGGGTCGCTGTGACAGTTTACAGGACATAACTCAAGGCACCTAGATAGAAGGCAGAGGTACTGGGATTGGTTGGTTTTTGGTGACGGAGGTGCAGGGGCTGGCGCCCATGTGCAGTGCTGGCTAAGGTATATTGATGATATTTTGATTTTTTGGCAGGGCACTGTGGAGCAGCTCGAGACATTTATGGAGGAACTTAATAACAACACCTTTAACATCAGATTGACGCATAAGCATAGCAGCAGTTGCGTTGACTTCCTGGATATTAAAATTTCATTCGGTTCTGAGCGAATTGTTCAGACCGACGTCCATAGGAAGGAAACATCAGTCAACGCACTGCTGCATGCTTCTTCTGCTCATACCCCCTCCACCATCCGGGCCGTACCGACTGGCCAGTTCCTCAGGATGAAGCAAATTTGTTCGTCAGACACTGCTTTTGAACAACAGTCTGCCGACCTCCAGCGCCATAGGGGTGGCAAAGGCGGTCTTCCCCCGGTCTGCCTCAGCAACGGACACTAGCCAATAGTGACTAGTGAGATCAAGGGTAGAAAAATAATTTGCAGTTCTCAATGCAGCTAGCGATTTCTCAATACGGGGGAGTGGTGCTGTCCTTCTTCTTTAACAGGACCAACGGAGCTGCCCAAAGGCTACAACTGTCACGGATAACCCCAGCCGCCTTCATGTTGCTCAACATGTCCTTGGTACACTGGTAATGGGAAGGTGGTATTGGCTTATAGCTCTCTTTGATGGGTGGGTGTGCACCTGTGGGGATGTAGTGTTGGACCCCTTTTATTCCCCCAAAATCTAGCGGATGTTTGCTGAAGACTTGCTCGCTCGTATTCTTGCACTACCCTGTGGACCCGCTTCTTGTGATGTGAAGGTGTGGAGTCAGTGCCTACGTGTAATTCCTTACACCACTCCTCTGGCTGACTTGGTGAGCAGTCACTGACTGGGTGGGGTGCAGTAATAGTGGATGCTGCTACTTGGATAGCATGTGTATCTACTGTGAACAGCTTATCAATGGTGGCAAGTCGGGGCAGCTTAACCTCCTGCTCTCCGCAGTTTAACACTCTCACGGGCACTCTTCCCTTCCGCACTAATGAATAAAACTATGATGTAAATATCATATAGATACCCCACAATTGTAAATAAAGGTAGGTTATGGGAAAAGGGGGAACAGGGAAAGAGGAAAATAGTGTAATAAAGTATACCTTCTGGGGGTGAGAGGAAATGGCAGCACAGCCAGTGGAGGTGAAGCAAAAGGAAGCCTGCAACTAAAGAGTTGAGAGCGTTATCACATGGTGACTGAGCCTGATTGTAAAGGGAGCATAGAGTGGAGCATACTCTGGGCACGTTAGAACCCAAGTTCTTAAACCATGAATATGGACCCCTTTTATTCTCCCAAAGTCTAGCGGATGTTTGCTGAAGACTTGCTCGTATTCTTGCACTACCCTGTGGACCCGCTTCTTGTGATGTGAAGGTGTGGAGTCAGTGCCTACGTGTAATTCCTTACACCACTCCTCTGGTTGACTTGGTGAGCTGTCACTGAATGGGTGTGGTGAAGTAACGGTGGATGCTGTGGCTTGGATATCATATTAAATATAGGGACCCCCATACAGTAGTATGAGAAATTTTTTTGTATTCAATGATCGGTATTACCTTCAGGGGCGCGGCACGTGGACGTGCGTTCCATTAGCCTCACTGCATTCCACTCCCATACAGGAAGTGGGCGCAGCTATTACTACGGTCGCACATAAAAGAACCCACAGCCACCACTGCACACAGCTGACTCCACCACTGGAAACCCACTTCTACACCAACGCAGGTAAGACAGGATCGGCACCTCTATGCTCCCGTTACAATCAGGCTCAGTCACCATGTGATAATGCTCTCAACAATTTAGTTGCAGGCTTCCCCTTGCTTCACCTCCACTGGCTGTGCTGCCATTTCCTCTCCCCCCTGGAAGGTATACTTTATTACACTATTTTCCTGTTTCCCTCTTCTCCCTTTTCCCATAACCTACCTTTATCTGCATTTGTGGGGTATCTATATACTATTTATATCACAGTTTTATTCATTAATACGGAAGGGAAGAGTGCGCGTGAGAGTGTTGAACTGCGGAGAGCAAGAGGTTAAGCTGCCCCGATTTGCCACCATTGATAAGCTGTTCACAGTAGATACACATGCTATCCAAGCAGCAGCAGCATCCACCATTACTGCACCCCACCCAGTCAGTGACAGCTCACCAAGTCAGCCAGAGGAGTGGTGTCAGGAATTACACGTAGGCACTGACTACACACCTTCACATCACAAGAAGGGGGTGCAAGTGTGACGCCCTGGACTAGCCAGTTAGTCACAGACATAACACACACACACACCCCCTTTCCCGGATAGTTACACTAGTCAGACACAAAACCGTTGTTGCCTCCCTCCAGGGGCTGATGTCCACACCAGGTGGGGCGGTGCCAGGCGGTTGGCCCCACCCACCAAGGAGTTCACAGGCCTGGAGGTGGGAAAACCAGTTAGTTAGTTGAAGTTCAGTTAAGAGTTGAACCGTGGAGGTAGTGAGTTCAGGGAACAGCCCAGTTTTGGGTAGGAGTGCAAAACTGCTAGTGTCTGGGTCAGATCCCAGGCACTATGGGGAGATAAGGTATGCACACCAGTGACTATGTAAGGGGAATACATGAAATAGCAGAAACTGCTGTGTGAATACTGACTTGAAAAATTCAATAGCTATATGCAAGAGTGAATATGTGAAAAATGGAATCTGCATTACTGCCATGAACATATGAATCAAGAGAAATTTAGCTACTGAATTGATCAATGCAATAGAGCCCCAACACTACGCCAAAGTATTTCTCTACGTTGGGGTCCCTAGCTTGTGTGTGTCCTCTCATGCAGTTAAAAAACCTACCGTGTATGGGAAGCTGAGACCCAGGCTATTTATGCGTATGATATGGATTGGCAATAGGTGTGGTTGGGGAGGGTTCACAAACGAAAAAATACTAACAAATAGGAATAACGTTTGGAACACCATTCTAAGTCCGAACTGGGTGCAAAAACCTAAAAAAACATCACTATGGGGAGATAAGGTATGCACACCAGTGACTATGTAAGGGGAATACATGAAATAGCAGAAACTGCTGTGTGAATACTGACTTGAAAAATCCAATAGCATTAATTCACATAATCCTAGTGACTGCGCACACAACATGGCCAAACGAAAACAAAAGACAGTACCTGGCCATTCAATCAAATGGAAACTCTTAGGCAACACAGTCCATTAGACTAGGCAATTACATGCAGCCAAACAAAGTTCATGGGCCTTGCCTCAGAGTCGAACCCACAACCTCTTGGAGAACAAGCAAAGAGCCTACCACTAAACCAACTCAGTGAAGTTGGAAACCGACTCTACATTAATTAACATAATCCTAGTGACTGCGCACACAACATGGCCAAACAAAAGCAAAAGACAGTACCTAGCCTATCAATCCAATAGAAACTCATAGGTAACACAGTACATTGGACTAGGCAATTACATGCAGCCATACAAAGCCCATGGGTCTTGCCCCAGAGTCGAACCCACAAACTCTCGTAGCCAGGGCAAAGAGCCTACCACTACACCAACACAGAGAAGTAGGTGAATGACTCTACATTAATTCACATAATCCTAGTGACTACGCACACAACATGGCCAAACAAATGCAAAAGACATTATCTGGCCTATCAATCCAATGGAAACTCATAGGCAACACAGTCCATTAGACTAGGCACTTACATGCAGCCATGTAAAGTTCATGGGCATTGCCTCAGAGTCGAACCCACAACCTCTTGGAGAACAAGCAAAGAGCCTACCACTAAACCAACTCAGAGAAGTTGGAAACCGACTCTACATTAATTAACATAATCCTAGTGACTGCGCACACAACATGGCCAAACAAAAGCAAAAGACAGTACGTGGCCTATCAATCCAACGGAAACTCATAGGTAACACAGTACATTGGACTAGGCAATTACATGCAGCCATACAAAGCCCATGGGCCTTGCCCCAGAGTCAAACCCACAACCTCTCATAGCCAAGGCAAAGAGCCTACCAATACACCAACACAGAGAAGTGGAAAACCATTTCTACATTAATTCACATAATCCTAGTGACTGCGCACACAACATGGCCAAACAAAAGCAAAAGACAGTACCTGGCCTATCAATCCAATGGAAACTCATAGGCAACACAGTCCATTGGACTAGACAATTACATGGAGACATACAAAGTCCATGGGCCTTGCCTCAGAGTCAAACCCACAACTTCTCGCAGCCAAGCAAAAAGCCTACCACTACACTAACACAGAGAAGTGGGAAACTGATTCTACATTAATTCACATAATCCTACCGACTGCGCACACAACATGGCCAAACAAAAGACAATACCTGGCCTATTCATTCAATGAAAACTCATAGGCAACACAGTCCATTGGACTAGGCAATTACATTCAACCATACAAAGTCCATGGGCTTTGCCTCAAAGTCAAACCCACAACTTCTTGTAACCCAAGGAAAGAGCCTACCACTACACCAACACAGAGAAGAGAATGACTCTACATTAATTCACATAATCCTAGTGACTGCGCACACAACATGACCAAACAAAAACAAAAGACAGTCCCTGGCCTATCAATCCAATGGAAACTCATAGACAACATAGTCCAATGGACTACGCAATTACATGCAGCCATACAAAGTCCATGGGCCTTGCCTCAGAGTCATACCCACAATCTCTGGCAGAACAAGCAAAGAGCCTACAACTTCACCAACACAAAGAAGTAGGAAGCTGCGTCTACATTAATTCACATAATCCTAGTGACTGCGCACACAACATGGCCAAACAAAAGCAAAAGACAGTACCTGGCCTATCAATCCAATGGGAACTCATAGGCAACACAGTTAATTGAACTAGGCAATTACATGCAGCCATACAAACTCCATGGGCCTTGCCTCAGAGTCAAACCCACAACCTCTTGCAGCTAAGCAAAGAGCCTTCCACTACAGCAACACAGAGAACTGGGAAACTGATTCTACATTAATTCACATAATCCTACCGACTGCGCACACAACATAACCAAACAAAAGATAATACCTGGCCAATCAATCCAATGGAAACTCATAGGCAACACAGTCCATTGGACTAGGCAATTACACGCAGCCATATAAAGTCCATGGGCTTTGCCTCAGAGTCAAACCCACAATTTCTCGCAGCCCAAGCAAAGAGCCTACCACTACACCAAGACAGAGAAGTTGGAAACTGAGTTTACATTAGTTCACATAATCCTAGTGACTGCGCACACAACATGGCCAAACAAAAGCAAAAGACAGTACCTGGCCTATCAATCCAATGGGAACTCATAGGCAATACAGTTAATTGAAATAGGCAATTACATGCAGCCATACAAACTCCAGGGGCCTTGCCTCAGAGTCGAACCCACAACCTCTTGCAGCTTAAGCAAAGAGACTACCACTACACCAACACAGAGAAGTAGGTGAATGACTCTACATTAATTCACATAATCCTAGTGACTGCGCACACAACATTGCCAAACAAAAGAAAAAGACAGTACCTGGCCTATCAATCCAATAGAAACTCATAGGCAAAGCAATCAATTGGACTAGGCAATTACATGCAGCCATACAAAGTCCATGGGCCTTGCCTCAAAGTCGAACTCACAACCTCTCGCAGCTCAAGCAAAGAGCCTACCACTACACCAACACAGAGAAATGTAAACCTGACTCTACATTATTTCACATAATCCTAGTGACTGCGCACACAACATGGCCAAACGAAAACAAAAGACAGTAACTGGCCTATCAATCCAATAGAAACTCATAGGCAACACAGTCCATTGGACTAAGCAATTACATGCAGCCATTCAAAGTCCATGAGCCTTGCATTAGAGTCGAACCCACAACCTCTCGCAGCCCAAGCAAAGAGCCTACCACTACACCAACACAGAGAAGTGGGAAACTGACTCTACATTAATTCCCATAACCCTAGTGACTGCGCACACAACATGGTCAAACAAAAGCAAAAGGCAGTACCTGGCCTATCAATCCAATGGAAACTCATAGGCAACATAGTCCATTGGACTAGGCAATTACATGCAGCCATACAAAGTCCATGGGCCTTGCCTCAGAGTCAAACCCACAACCTCTGGCAGAACAAGCAAAGAGCCTACAACTACAAAAACACAAAGAAGTAGGAAGCTGCGTCTACATTAATTCACATAATCCTAGTGACTGCGCACACAACATGGCCAAACAAAAGCAGAAGACATTACCTAGCCTATCAAGCCAATGGAAACTCATAGGCAACACAGTCAATTGAACTAGGCGATTACATGCAGCCATACAAACTCCATGGGCCTTGCCTCAGAGTCGAACCCACAATTTCTCGCAGCCCAAGCAAAGAGCCTACCACTACACCAACACAGAGAAGTTGGAATCTGAGTTTACATTAGTTCACATAATCCTAGTGACTGCGCACACAACATGGCCAAACAAAAGCAAAAGACAGTACCTGGCCTATCAATCCGATGGGAACTCATAGGCAACACAGTCAATTGAACTAGGCGATTACATGCAGCCATACAAACTCCATGGGCCTTGCCTCAGAGTCGAACCCACAACCTCTCGCAGCTTAAGCAAAGAGACTACCACTACACCAACACAGAGAATTAGGTGAATGACTCTACATTAATTCACATAATCCTAGTGACTGCGCACACAACATGGCCAAACAAAAGCAAAAGACAGTACCTGGCCTATTAATCCAATGGAAACTCATAGGCAACGCAATCCTTTGGACTAGGCAATAACATGCAGCCATACAAAGTCCATGGGCCTTGCCTCAGAGTCAAAACCACTACCTCTCAAAGCCCAAGCAAAGAGCCTACCACTACACCAACACAGAGAAGTGCGAAATTGACTCAACATAAATTCACATAATCCTAGTGACTGCGCACACAACATGGCCAAACAAAAGCAATAGACAGTCCCTGGCCTATCAATCCAATGGAAACTCATAGACAACATAGTCCATTGGACTAGGCAATTACATGCAGCCATACAAAGTCCATGGGCCTTGCCTCAGAGTCGAACTCACAACCTCTCGCAGCCCAAGAAAAAAGCCTACCACTACATCAACACAGAGAAGTGTGAAACTGACTCTACATTAATTCACATAATCCTAGTGACTGCGCACACAACATGGCCAAACAAAAGCAAAAGACAGTACCTGGCCTATCATTCCATTTGAAACTCATAGGTAACATAGTCCATTGGACTAGGCAATAACATGCAGCCATACAAAGTCCATGGGCCTTGCCTCAAAGTTGAACTCACAACCTCTCGCAGCTCTAGCAAAGAGCCTACAACTACACCAACACAGAGAAATGTGAACCTGACTCTACATTAATTCACATAATCCTAGTGACTGCGCACACAACATGGCCAAACAAAAGCAAAAGACAGTACCTGGCCTATAAATCCAATAGAAACTCATAGGCAACACAGTCCATTGGACTAGACAATTACATGGAGACATACAAAGTCCATGGGCCTTGCCTCAGAGTCAAACCCACAACCTCTCGCAGCCAAGCAAAGAGCCTACCACTACACCAACACAGAGAAGTGGGAAACTGATTCTACATTAATTCACATAATCCTACCGACTGCGCACACAACATGGCCAAACAAAAGAAAATACCTGGCCTATCAATCCAATGGAAACTCATAGGCAACACAGTCCATTAGACTAGGCAAATACATGCAGCCATACAAAGCCCCTGGGCCTTGCCCCAGAGTCGAACCCACAACCTCTTGTAGCCCAAGCAAAGAGCCTACAAATACACCAACACAGAGAAGTGGAAGACTGATTCTACATTAATTCACATAATCCTAGTGACTGCGCACACAACATGGCCAAACAAAAGCAAAAGACATTACCTGGCCTATAAATCCAATAGAAACTCATAGGCAAAGCAATCAATTGGACTAGGCAATTACATGCAGCCATACAAAGTCCATGGGCCTTGCCTCAGAGTCGAACCCACAACCTCTTGTAGCCCAAGCAAAGAGCCTACCACTACACCAACACAGAGAAGTTGGTACAGAGTTTACATTAGTTCACATAATCCTAGTGACTGTGCACACAACATGGCCAAACAAAAGCAAAAGACAGTCCCTGGCCTATCAATCCAATGGAAACTCATATACAACATAGTCCATTGGACTAGGCAATTACATGCAGCCATACAAAGTCCATGGGCCTTGCCTCAGAGTCAAACCCACAACCTCTGGCAGAACAAGCAAAGAGCTTACAACTACACCAACACAAAAAAGTAGGAAGCTGTGTCTACATTAATTTACATATTCCTAGCGACTGCGCACACAACATGGCCAAACAAAAGCAAAAGACATTACCTGGCCTATCAAGCCAATGGAAACTCATAGGCAACACAGTCCATTGGACTAAACAATTACATGCAGCCATACAAAGTCCATGGGCTTTGCCTCAGAGTCAAACCCACAATTTCTCGCATCCCAAGCAAAGAGCCTACCACTACAACAACACAGACAAGTTGGAAACTGAGTTTACATTAGTTCACATAATCCTAGTGACTGTGCACACAACATGGCGAAACAAATGCAAAAGACATTATCTGGCCTATCAATCCAATGGAAACTCATAGGCAACACAGTCCATTAGACTAGGCAAATACATGCAGCCATACAAAGTTCATGGGCCTTGCCTCAGAGTCGAACCCACAACCTCTTGGAGAACAAGCAAAGAGCCTACCACTAAACCAACACAGAGAAGTTGGAAACTGATTCTACATTAATTCACATAATCCTACCGACTGCGCACACAACATGGCTAAACAAAAGCAAAAGACAGTACCTGGCTTATCAATCCAATGGAAACTCATAGGCAACACAGTCCATTGGACTAGGCAATAACATGCAGCCATAAAAAGTCCATGGGCCTTGCCTCAGAGTCAAACCCACAACCTCTCGCAGCTCAAGCAAAGAGCCTACCACTACACCAACACAGAGAAATGTGAACCTGCCTCTACATTAATTCACATAATCCTAGTGAGTGCGCACACAACATGGCCAAACGAAAACAAAATACAGTACCTGGCCTATCAATCCAATGGAAACTCATAGGCAACACAGTCCATTGGACTAGGCAATTACATGCAGCCATAAAAAGTCCATGGGCCTTGCCTCAGAGTCAAACCCACAACCTCTCGCAGCCCAAGCAAAGAGCCTACCACTACACCAACACAGAGAAATGTGAAACTGACTCTACATTAATTCACATAATCCTAGTGACTGCGCACACAACATGGCCAAACGAAAGCATAAGTCAATACCTGGCCTATCAATCCAATGGAAACTCATAGGCAACAAAGTCCATTGGACTAGGCAATTACATGCAGCCATAAAAAGTCCATGGGCCTTGCCTCAGAGTCAAACCCACAACCTCTCAAAGCCCAAGCAAAGAGCCTACCACTACACCAACAAAGAGAAATGTGAAACTGACTCTACATTAATTCACATATTCCTAGTGACTGCGCACACAACATGGCCAAACAAAAGCAAAAGAAAGCACCTGGCCTATCAATCCAATGGAAACTCATAGGTAACGCAGTCCATTGGACTATGCAATTACATGCAGCCATACAAAGTCCATGGGCCTTGCCTCAGAGTCGAACTCACAACCTGTCGCAGCCCAACAAAAAAGCCTACCACTTCAGCAACACAGAGAAGTGTGAAACTGTCTCTACATTAACTCACATAATCCTAGTGACTGCGCACAAAACATGGCCAAACGAAAACAAAAGACAGTACCTGGCCTATCAATCCATTGGACTAGGCAATTACATGCAGCCATACAAAGTCCATGGGCCTTGCCTCAGAGTCAAACCCACAACCTCTTACAGCCCAAGCAAAGAGCCCACCACTACACCAACACAGAGAAGTGCGAAACTGACTCAACATAAATTCACATAATCCTAGTGACTGCGCACACAACATGGCCAAACAAAAGCTAAAGACAGTCCCTTGCCTATCAATCCAATGGAAACTCATAGACAACATAGCCCATTGGAATAGGCAATTACATGCAGCCTCACAAAGTCCATGGGCCTTGCCTCAGAGTCAAACCCACAACCTCTGGCAGAACAAGCAAAGAGCCTACAACTACACCAACACAAAGAAGTAGGAAGCTGCGTCTACATTAATTCACATAATCCTAGTGAATGCGCACACAACATGGCCAAACAAAAGCAAAAGACATTACCTGGCCTATCAGGCCAATGGAAACTCATAGGCAACACAGTCCATTGAACTAGGCGATTACATGCAGCCATACAAAGTCCATGGGCCATGCCGCAGAGTCAAACCCACAACCTCTCGCAGCCAAGCAAAGCAGCTTCCACTACACCAACACAGAGAAGTGGGAAACGGATTCTACATTAATTCACATAATCCTAGTGACTGCGCACACAACATGGCCAAACAAAAGCAAAAGACAATACCTGGCCTATCAATCCAATGGAAACTCGTAGGCAACACAGTCTATTGGACTTGGCAATTACATGCAGCCATACAAAGTCCATGGGCCTTGCCTCAGAGTCAAACCCACAACCTCTGGCAGAACAAGCAAAGAGCCTACAACTACACCAACACAAAGAAGTAGGAAGTTGCGTCTACATTAATTCACATAATCCTAGTGAATGTGCACACAACATGGCCAAACAAAAGCAAAAGACATTACCTGGCCTATCAAGCCAATGGAAACTCATAGGCAACACAGTCCATTGAACTAGACAATTACATGGAGACATACAAAGTCCATGGGCCTTGCCTCAAAGTCAAACCCACAACCTCTCGCAGCCAAGCAAAGAGCCTACCACTACACCAACACAGATAAGTGGGAAACTGATTCTACATTAATTCACATAATCCTACCGACTGCGCACACAACATGGCCAAACAAAAGACAATACCTGGCCTATCAATCCAATGGAAACTCATAGGCATCACAGTCCATTAGACTAGGCAAATACATGCAGCCATACAAAGTTCATGGGCCTTGCCTCAGAGTCGAACCCACAACTTCTTGGAGAACAAGCAAAGAGCCTACCACTAAACCAACACAGAGAAGTTGGAAACCGACTCTACATTAATTCACATAATCCTAGTGACTGCGCACACAACATGGCCAAACAAAAGCAAAAGACAGTACCTGGCCTATCAATCCAATGGAAACTCATAGGTAACACAGTACATTAGACTAGGCAATTAAATGCAGCCATACAAAGCCCATGGGCCTTGCCCCAGAGTCGAACCCACAACCTCTCGTAGCCCAAGCAAAGAGCCTACCAATACACCAACACAGAGAAGTGAAAAACTGATTCTACATTAATTCACATAATCCTAGTGACTGCGCACACAACATGGCCAAACAAAAGCAAAAGACAGTACCTGGCCTATCAATCCAATAGAAACTCATAGGCAAAGCAATCAATTGGACTAGGCAATTACATGCAGCCATACAAAGTCCATGGGCCTTGCCTCAGAGTCGAACCCACAACCTCTTGTAGCCCAAGCAAAGAGCCTACCACTAAACCAACACAGAGAAGAGCGAAACTGACTCAACATAAATTCACATAATCCTAGTGACTGCACACACAACATGGCCAAACAAAAGCAAAAGACAGTCCCTGGCCTATCAATCCAATGGAAACTCATATACAACATAGTCCATTGGACTAGGCAATTACATGCAGCCATACAAAGTCCATGGGCCTTGCCTCAGAGTCAAACCCACAACCTCTGGCAGAACAAGCAAAGAGCTTACAACTACACCAACACAAAAAAGTAGGAAGGTGCGTCTACATTAATTCACATATTCCTAGAGACTGCGCACACAACATGGCCAAACAAAAGCAAAAGACATTACCTGGCCTATCAAGCCAATGGAAACTCATAGGCAACACAGTCCATTGGACTAAACAATTACATGCAGCCATACAAAGTCCATGGGCTTTGCCTCTGAGTCAAACCCACAATTTGTCGCAGCCCAAGCAAAGAGCCTACCACTACACCAACACAGACAAGATGGAAACTGAGTTTACATTAGTTCACATAATCCTAGTGACTGTGCACACAACATTGCGAAACAAATGCAAAAGACATTATCTGGCCTATCAATCCAATGGAAACTCATAGGCAACACAGTCCATTAGACTAGGCAAATACATGCAGCCAAACAAAGTTCATGGGCCTTGCCTCAGAGTCGAACCCACAACCTCTTGGAGAACAAGCAAAGAGCCTACCACTAAACCAACACAGAGAAGTTGGAAACTGACTCCACATTAATTCACATAATCCTAGTGACTGCGCACACAACATGGCCAAACAAAAGCAAAAGACAGTACCTGGCCTATCAATCCAATGGAAACTCATAGGCAACACAGTCCATTGGACTAGACAATTACATGGAGACATACAAAGTCCATGGGCCTTGCTTCAGAGTCAAACCCACAACCTCTCGCAGCTAAGCAAAGAGCCTACCACTACACCAATACAGAGAAGTGGGAAACTGATTCTACATTAATTCACATAATCCTACCGACTGCGCACACAACATGGCTAAACAAAAGCAAAAGACAGTACCTGGCTTATCAATCCAATGGAAACTCATAGGCAACACAGTCCATTGGACTAGGCAATAACATGCAGCCATACAAAGTCCATGGGCCTTGCCTCAAAGTCGAACTCACAACCTCTCGCAGCTCAAGCAAAGAGCCTACCACTACACCAACACAGAGAAATGTGAACCTGCCTCTACATTAATTCACATAATCCTAGTGACTGCGCACACAACATGGCCAAACGAAAGCAAAAGTCCATACCTGGCCTATCAATCCAATGGAAACTCATAGGCAACACAGTCCATTGGACTAGGCAATTACATGCAGCCATAAAAAGTCCATGGGCCTTGCCTCAGAGTCAAACCCACAACTTCTCGCAGCCCAAGCAAAGATCCTACCACTACACCAACACAGAGAAATGTGAAACTGACTCTACATTAATTCACATAATCCTAGTGACTGCGCACACAACATGGCCAAACGAAAGCAAAAGTCAATACCTGGCCTATCAATCCAATGGAAACTCATAGGCAACACAGTCCAGTGGACTAGGCAATTACATGCAGTTATACAAAGTCCATGAACCTTGCATTAGAGTCAAACCCACAACTTCTCGCAGCCAAAGCAAAGAGCCTACCACTACACCAACACAGAGAAGTTTGAAACTGACTCTTCATTAACTCAAATAATCCTAGTGACTGCGCACACAACATGGCCAAACGAAAGCAAAAGACAGTACCTGGCCTATCAATCCAATGGAAACTCATTGGCAACACAGTCCATTGGACTAGGCAATTACATGCAGCCATACAAAGTCCATGGGCCTTGCCTCAGAGTCGAACTCACAACCTCTCGCAGCCCAAGAAAAAAGCCTACCACTACAGCAACACAGAGAAGTGTGAAACTGACTCTACATTAATTCACATAATCCTAGTGACTGCGCACACAACATGGCCAAACAAAAGCAAAAGACAGTACCTGGCCTATCATTCCAATTAAAACTCATAGGCAACATAGTCCATTGGACTAGGCAATAACATGCAGCCATACAAACTCCATGGGCCTTGCCTCAGAGTCGAACCCACAACCTCTCGCAGCTTAAGCAAAGAGCCTACCCCTAAACCAACACAGAGAAGTTGGGAACTGACTCTACATTAATTCACATAATCCTAGTGACTGCGCACACAACATGGCCAAACAAAAGCAAATGACAGTACCTGGCCTATCAATCCAATGGAAACTCATAGGCAACACAGTCCATTGGACTAGACAATTACATGGAGACATACAAAGTCCATGGGCCTTGCCTCAGAGTCAAACCCACAACCTCGCGCAGCCAAGCAAAGAGCCTACTACTACACCAACACAGAAAAGTGAGAAACTGGTACTACATTAATTCAATTAATCCTACCGACTGCGCACACAACATGGCCAAACAAAAGCAAAAGTCAGTACCTGGCTTATCAATCCAATGGAAACTCATAGGCAACACAGTCCATTGGACTAGAAAATTACATGGAGACATACAAAGTCCATGGGCCTTGCCTCAGAGTCAAACCCTCAACCGCTCGCAGCCAAGCAAAGAGCCTACCACTACACCAACACAGAGAAGTGGGAAACTGTTTCTACATTAATTCACATAATCCTACCGACTGCGCACACAACATGGCTAAACAAAAGACAATACCTGGCCTATCAATTCAATGGAAACTCATTGGCAACACAGTCCATTGGACTAGGCAATTACATGCAGCCATACAAAGTCCATGGGCTTTGCCTAAAAGTCAAACCCACAACTTCTCGCAGCCCAAGCAAAGAGCCTACCACTACACCAACACAGAGAAGTGGGAAACTAATTCTACATTAATTCACATAATCCTACCGACTGCGCACACAACATGGCCAAACAAAAGACAATACCTGGCCTATCAATCCAATGGAAACTCATAGGTAACACAGTCCATTAGACTAGTCAAATACATGCAGCCATACAAAGTTCATGGTCCTTGCCTCAGAGTCGAACCCACATCCTCTTGGAGAACAAGCAAAGAGCCTACCACTAAACCAACACAGAGAAGTTGGAAACTGACTCTACATTAATTCACATA
Organism: Anomaloglossus baeobatrachus; assembly: GCF_048569485.1. Lineage (NCBI taxonomy): Eukaryota > Metazoa > Chordata > Amphibia > Anura > Aromobatidae > Anomaloglossus > Anomaloglossus baeobatrachus. The sequence continues at coordinate 66,650 of NW_027444250.1, forward strand.
ATCCTAGTGACTGCGCACACAACATGGCCAAACAAAAGCAAAAGACATTACCTGGCCTATCAATCCAATGTAAACTCATAGGTAACACAGTACATTGGACTAGGCAATTGCATGCAGCCATACAAAGCCCATGGGCCTTGCCCCAGAGTCAAACCCACAACCGCTCGTAGCCCAAGCAAAGAGCCTACCAATACACCAACACAGAGAAGTGGAAAACAGATTCTACATTAATTCACATAATCCTAGTGACTGCGCACACAACATGGCCAAACAAAAGCAAAAGACGGTACCTGGCCTATCAATCCAATGGAAACTCATAGGCAACGCAATCAATTGGACTACGCAATTACATGCAGCCATACAAAGTCCATGGGCCTTGTCTCAGAGTCAAACCCACAACCTCTCTCAGCCCAAGCAAAGAGCCTACCACTACACCAACACAGAGAAAAGCGAAACTGACTCAACATAAATTCACATAATCCTAGTGACTGCGCACACAACATGGCCAAACAAAAGCAAAAGACAGTCCCTGGCCTATCAATCCAATGGAAACTCATAGACAACATAGTCCATTGGACTAGGCAATTACATGCAGCCATACAAAGTCCATGGGCCTTGCCTCAGAATCAAACCCACAACCTCTGGCAGAACAAGCAAAGAGCTTACAACTACACCAACACAAAAAAGTAGGAAGCTGCGTCTACATTAATTCACATATTCCTAGTGACTGCGCACACAACATGGCCAAACAAAAGCAAAAGACATTACCTGGCCTATCAAACCAGTGGAAACTCATAGGCAACACAGTCCATTGGACAAGACAATTACATGCAGCCATACAAAGTCCATGGGCTTTGCCTCAGAGTCAAACCCACAATTTCTCGCAGCCCAAGCAAAGAGCCTACCACTACACCAACACAGAGACGTTGGTAACAGAGTTTACATTAGTTCACATAATCCTAGTGACTGTGCACACAACATGGCCAAACAAATGCAAAAGACATTATCTGGCCTATCAATCCAATGGAAACTCATAGGCAACACAGTCCATTAGACTAGGCAAATACATGCAGCCATACAAAGTTCATGGGCCTTGCCTCAGAGTCGAACCCACAACCTCTTGGAGAACAAGCAAAGAGCCTACCACTAAACCAACACAGAGAAGTAGGTGAATGACTCTACATTAATTCACATAATCCTAGTGACTGCGCACACAACATGGCCAAACAAAAGCAAAAGACAGTATCTGGCCTATCAATCCAATTTAAGCTCATAAGCAACATAGTCCATTGGACTAGGCAATAACATGCAGCCATACAATGTCCATGGGCCTTGCCTCAAAGTCGAACTCACAACCTCTCGCAGTTTAAGCAAAGAGCCTACTACTACACCAACACAGAGAAATGTGAACCTGACTCTACATTAATTCACATAAACCTAGTGACTGCGCACACAACATGGCCAAACGAAAGCAAAAGTCAATACCTGGCCTATCAATCCAATGGAAACTCATAGGCAACACAGTCCATTATACTAGGCAATTACATGCAGCCATAAAAAGTCCAAGGGCCTTGCCTCAGAGTCAAATCCACAACCTCTCGCAGCTCAAGCAAAGAGCCTACCACTACACCAACACAGAGAAATGTGAAACTGACTCTATATTAATTCACATAATCCTAGTGACTGCGCACACAACATGGCAAAACGAAAGCAAAAGTCAATACCTGGCCTATCAATCCAATGGAAACTCATAGGCAACACAGTCCTTTGGACTAGGCAATTAGATGCAGCCATACAAAGTCCATGAGCCTTGCATTTGAGTCGAACTCACAACCTCTCCCAGCCCAAGAAAAGAGCCTACCACTACACCAACACAGAGAAGTGGAAAACTGACTCAACATTAATTCACATAATCCTAGTGACTGCGCACAAAACATGGCCAAACAAAAGCAAAAGAAGGCACCTGGCCTATCAATCCAATGGAATCTCATAGGTAACATAGTCCATTGGACTATGCAATTACATGCAGCCATAAAAAGTCCATGGGCCTTGCCTCAGAGTCGAACTCACAACCTCTCGCAGCCCAAGAAAAAAGCCTACCACTACAGCAACACGGAGAAGTGTGAAACTGACTCTACATTAACTCACATAATCCTAGTGACTGCGCACACAACATGGCCAAACAAAAGCAAAAGACAGTACCTGGCCTATCAATCCAATGGAAACTCAGAGGCAACCCCATCCATTGGACTAGACAATTACATGCAGCCATACAGAGTCCATGGGCCTTGCCTCAGAGTCTATCCCACAACCTCAGGCAGAACAAGCAAAGAGCCTACAACCACACCAACACAAAGAAGTAGGAAGCTGCATCTACATTAATTCACATAATCCTAGTGACTGCGCACACAACATGGCCAAACAGAAGCAAAAGACATTACCTGGCCTATCAAGCCAATGGAAACTCATAGGCAACACAGTCCATTGAACTAGGCAATTACATGCAGCCATACAAAGTCCATGGGCCTTGCCTCAGAGTCAAACCCACAACTTCTCACAGCCAAGCAAAGCGCCTTCCACTACACCAACACAGAGAAGTGGGAAACTGATTCTACATTAATTCACATAATCCTACCGACTTCGCACACAACATAACCAAACAAAAGACAATACCTGGCCTATCAGTCCAATGAAAACTCATAGGCAACACAGTTCATTGGACTAGGCAATTACATGCAGCCATACAAAGTCTATGGGCTTTGCCTCAGAGTCAAACACACATTTTCTCGCAGCCCAAGAAAAGAGCCTACCACTACACCAACACAGAGAAGTTGAAAACTGAGTTTACATTAGTTCACATAATCCTAGTGACTGCGCACACAACATGGCCAAACAAAAGCAAAAGGTAGTACCTGGCCTATCAATCCAATAGGAACTCATAGGTAACACAGTCAACTGAAATAGGCAATTACATGCATCCATACAAACTCCATGGGCCTTGCCTCAAAGTCGAACCAACAACCTTTCGCAGCTTAAGCAAAAAGACTACCTCTACACCAACACAGAGAAGTAGGTAAAGGACTCTACATTAATTCACATAATCCTAGAGACTGCGCACACAACATGGCCAAACAAATGCAAAAGACATTATCTGGCCTATCAATCCAATGAAATCATAGGCAACATAGTCCATTAGACTAAGCAAATATATGCAGCCATACAAAGTTAATGGGCCTTGCCTCAGAGTCGAACCCACAACCTCTTGGAGAACAAGCAAAGAGCCTACCACTAAACCAACACAGAGAAGTTGGAAACAAACTCAACATTAATTCACAGAATCCTAGTGACTGCGCACACAACATGGCAAAACAAAAGCAAAAGACAGCACCTGGCCTATCAATCCAATGGAAACTCAAAGCTAACACAGTACATTGGACTAGGCAATTACATGCAGCCATACAAAGCCCATTGGCCTTGCCCCAGAGTCGAACCCACACCCTCTCGTAGCCCAAGGAAAGAGCCTACTAATACACCAACACAGAGAAGTGGAAAACCAATTCTTCATTAATTCACATAATCCTAGTGACTGCGCACATAACATGGCCAAACAAAAGCAAAAGACAGTACCTGGCCTATCAAACCAATGGAAACTCATAGGCAACACAGTCCATTGGACTAGACAATTACATGGAGACATACAAAGTCCATGGGCTTTGCATTAGAGTCGAACCCACAACCTCTCTCAGCCCAAGCAAAGAGCCTACCACTACACCAACACAGAGAAGTGGGAAACTGTTTCTACATTAATTCAAATAATCCTACCGACTGCGCACACAACATGGCCAAACAAAAGACAATACCTGGCCTATCAATTCAAAGGAAACTCATAGGCAACACAGTCCATTGGACTTGGCAATTACATGCAGCCATACAAAGTCCATGGGCTTTGCCTCAGAGTCAAACCCACAATTTCTCGCAGCCCAAGGAAATAGCCTACGATTACACCAACACAGAGAAGTTGGAAACTGAGTTTACATTAGTTCACATAATCCTAGTGACTGCGCACACAACATGGCCAAACAAAAGACAATACCTGGCCTATCAATTCAATGGAAACTCATAGGCAACACAGTCAATTGAACTAGGCAATTACATGCTGCCATACAAACTCCATGGGCTTTGCCTCAGAGTCGAACCCACAACCTCTCGCAGTTTAAGCAAAGAGACTACCACTACACCAACACAGAGAATAAGGTGAATGACTCTACATTAATTCACATAATCCTAGTGACTGCGCACATAACATGGCCAAACAAAAGCAAAAGACAGTACCTGGCCTATCAATCCAATTGAAACTCATAGGCAACATAGTCCATTGGACTAGGCAATAACATGCAGCCATACAAAGTCCATGGGCCATGCCTCAAAGTCTAACTCACAAACTCTCGCAGCTCAAGCAAAGAGCCTACCACTACACCAACACAGAGAAATGTGAACCTGACTCTACATTAATTCACATAATCCTAGTAATGTACTGTGTTACCTATGAGTTTACATTGGATTGATAGGCCAGGTAATGTCTTTTGCTTTTGTTTGGCCATGTTGTGTGCGCAGTCACTAGGATTATGTGAATTAATGTAGAGTCGGTTTCCAACTTCTCTGTGTTGGATTAGTGGTAGGCTCTTTGCTTGTTCTCCAAGAGGATGTGGGTTCGACTCTGAGGCAAGGCCCATGAACTTTATATGGCTGCATGTATTTGCCTAGTCTAATGGACTGTGTTGCCTATGAGTTTCCATTGGATTGATAGGCCAGGTGTTGTCTTTTGTTTGGCCATGTTGTGTGCGCAGTCGGTAGGATTATGTGAATTAATGTAGAATCAGTTTCCCACTTCTCTGTGTTGGTGTAGTGGTAGGCTCTTTGCTTGGCTGCGAGAGGTTGTGGGTTTGACTCTGAGGCAAGGCCCTTGAACTTTGTATGGCTACATGTATTTGCCTAGTCTAATGGACTGTGTTGCCTATGAGTTTCCATTGGATTGATAGGCCAGATAATGTCTTTTGCATTTGTTTCGCAATGTTGTGTGCACAGTCACTAGGATTATGTGAACTAATGTAAACTCAAAAGAACCAATTGAATGACCAAAAAGTAAAGATAGCTACACTCATTTAAGCAGTAAGAACCTATAAAGATGTGAGTGAACCAGCCAATATAAAAGTATATAATCTTTATTGAAAAATTTGTTAAAAGACAAACACATAAAACAGACAATGATGAGGACACATACAATTAACCTCAGGTGAACCAAAATATACAAGCAATAAATAGCATAAGTGCATAATGGTCATGTATCGGAAAAAAAGTGCACCAAAAAAGGGGTGCTGTCCAAGTTTCTTTGAAGAGCCAATAGTCTTTAGGTAGATGAAGAGTGTCCCAAAGAACACCAATAAGGTGGAACTATATTAAATTTCAAGCTAAACAAAGCTTTTTTCTTCATTCAAGACTAAATGTATGAGAGCCACAATCCTATTGCTACAAAACGTGGCATATAACAGGGGAAACAAAGAATACATGTGTCTATGATATTAACAGGATATAATCCTATAAGATGCAAACATAATAGTTTACAAAAAGCAAATCCTGAATGGATCAGGTGGTATAACCACAACAATGTTTCCAAATGCCTACAGTCCCAAACAGGGGAGAAGCAGGATCTCAACCATACATATAAAGAAAAGGGAGAAACTGACACAAGTGTCAAAATATAACACTTTTTTCACAGGGCTGGACTAGGAGGCCATATTCCCAGTGTTATAATCAGATAGAAGGGCGGAATGGCTGCATTACCACAGTACTATACCTTTACAAGGAAACAGAGTCAGCCATAGGACCGACCCAAACACTGTGGTGAATCCACAAAAACACACACCAGAAGGGTGTTACAGGGCCCAGACTAAAAAGCCATATTCCCAGTACTATAGCCCACAGAAAGGCAGCATGGCTGCAATACCACAGTAATTTGCCCCTACAAGGGAACAAAGTCAGCCATAAGAACCAACCTTAGCACTGAGTGGCAAGCCCACAAAGACACAGACCAGGAAGATAATAACCTGAGGATAAAGGTACCCCGACACGTGTTTCCCCTTGGAAGAAGCTTTTCTGCGAAACACGTGTCGGGGTACCTTTATCCTCAGGTTATTATCTTCCTGGTCTGTGTCTTTGTGGGCTTGCCACTCAGTGCTAAGGTTGGTTCTTATGGCTGACTTTGTTCCCTTGTAGGGGCAAATTACTGTGGTATTGCAGCCATGCTGCCTTTCTGTGGGCTATAGTACTGGGAATATGGCTTTTTAGTCTGGGCCCTGTAACACCCTTCTGGTGTGTGTTTTTGTGGATTCACCACAGTGTTTGGGTCGGTCCTATGGCTGACTCTGTTTCCTTGTAAAGGTATAGTACTGTGGTAATGCAGCCATTCCGCCCTTCTATCTGATTATAACACTGGGAATATGGCCTCCTAGTCCAGCCCTGTGAAAAAAGTGTTATATTTTGACACTTGTGTCAGTTTCTGCCTTTTCTTTATATGTATGGTTGAGATCCTGCTTCTCCCCTGTTTGGGACTGTAGGCATTTGGAAACATTGTTGTGGTTATACCACCTGATCCATTCAGGATTTGCTTTTTATAAACTATTATGTTTGCATCTTATAGGATTATATCCTGTTAATATCATAGACACATGTATTCTTTGTTTCCCCTGTTATATGCCACGTTTTGTAGCAATAGTATTGTGGCTCTCATACATTTAGTCTTGAATGAAGAAAAAAGCTTTGTTTAGCTTGAAATTTAATATAGTTCCACCTTATTGGTGTTCTTTGGGACACTCTTCATCTACCTAAAGACTATTGGCTCTTCAAAGAAACTTGGACAGCACCCCTTTTTTGGTGCACTTTTTTTCCGATACATGACCATTATGCACTTATGCTATTTATTGCTTGTATATTTTGGTTCACCTGAGGTTAATTGTATGTGTCCTCATCATTGTCTGTTTTATGTGTTTGTCTTTTAACAAATTTTTCAATAAAGATTATATACTTTTATATTGGCTGGTTCACTCACATCTTTATAGGTTCTTAATGTAAACTCAGTTTCCATCTTGTCTGTGTTGGTGTAGTGGTAGGCTCTTTGCTTGGGCTGCGAGAAATTGTGGGTTTGACTCAGAGGCAAAGCCCATGGACTTTGTATGGCTGCATGTAATTGTTTAGTCCAATGGACTGTGTTGCCTATGAGTTTCCATTGGCTTGATAGGCCAGGTAATGTCTTTTGCTTTTGTTTGGCCATGTTGTGTGCGCAGTCTCTAGGAATATGTGAATTAATGTAGACGCACCTTCCTACTTTTTTGTGTTGGTGTAGTTGTAAGGTCTTTGCTTGTTCTGCCAGAGGTTGTGGGTTTGACTCTGAGGCAAGGCCCATGGACTTTGTATGGCTGCATGTAATTGCCTAGTCCAATGGACTATGTTGTATATGAGTTTCCATTGGATTGATAGGCCAGGGACTGTCTTTTGCTTTTGTTTGGCCATGTTGTGTGCGCAGTCACTAGGATTATGTGAATTTATGTTGAGTCAGTTTCGCTCTTCTCTGTGTTGGTGTAGTGGTAGGCTCTTTGCTTGGGCTACAAGAGGTTGTGGGTTCGACTCTGAGGCAAGGCCCATGGACTTTGTATGGCTGCATGTAATTGCCTAGTCCAATTGATTGCTTTGCCTATGAGTTTCTATTGGATTGATAGGCCAGGTACTGTCTTTTGCTTTTGTTTGGCCATGTTGTGTGCGCAGTCACTAGGATTATGTGAATTAATGTAGAATCAGTTTTTCACTTCTCTGTGTTGGTGTATTGGTAGGCTCTTTGCTTGGGCTACGAGAGGTTGTGGGTTCGACTCTGGGGCAAGGCCCATGGGCTTTGTATGGCTGCATTTAATTGCCTATGATAATGTACTGTGTTACCTATGAGTTTCCATTGGATTGATAGGCCAGGTACTGTCTTTTGCTTTTGTTTCCCCATGTTGTGTGCGCAGTCACTAGGATTATGTGAATTAATGTAGAATCAGTTTCCCACTTATCTGTGTTGGTGTAGTGGTAGGCTCTTTGCTTGGCTGCGAGAGGTTGTGGGTTTGACTCTGAGGCAAGGCCCATGGACTTTGTATGTCTCCATGTAATTGTCTAGTTCAATGGACTGTGTTGCCTATGAGTTTCCATTGGCTTGATAGGCCAGGTAATGTCTTTTGCTTTTGTTTGGCCATGTTGTGTGCACATTCACTAGGATTATGTGAATTAATGTATACGCAGCTTCCTACTTCTTTGTGTTGGTGTAGTTGTAGGCTCTTTGCTTGTTCTGCCAGAGGTTGTGGGTTTGACTCTGAGGCAAGGCCCATGGACTTTGTATGGCTGCATGTAATTGCCAAGTCCAATGGACTGTGTTGCCTACGAGTTTCCATTGGATTGATAGGCCAGGTATTGTCTTTTGCTTTTGTTTGGCCATGTTGTGTGCGCAGTCACTAGGATTATGTGAATTAATGTAGAATCCGTTTCCCACTTCTCTGTGTTGGTCTAGTGGAAGCTGCTTTGCTTGGCTGCGAGAGGTTGTGGGTTTGACTCTGCGGCATGGCCCATGGACTTTGTATGGCTGCATGTAATTGCCTATTCCAATGGACTATGTTGTCTATGAGTTTCCATTGGATTGATAGGCAAGGGACTGTCTTTAGCTTTTGTTTGGCCATGTTGTGTGCGCAGTCACTAGGATTATGTGAATTTATGTTGAGTCAGTTTCGCACTTCTCTGTGTTGGTGTAGTGGTAGGCTCTTTGCTTGGGCTGTGAGAGGTTGTGGGTTTGACTCTGAGGCAAGGCCCATGGACTTTGTATGGCTGCATGTAATTGCCTAGTCCAATGGATTGATAGGCCAGGTACTGTCTTTTGTTTTCGTTTGGCCATGTTTTGTGCGCAGTCACTAGGATTATGTGAGTTAATGTAGAGACAGTTTCATACTTCTCTGTGTTGCTGAAGTGGTAGGCTTTTTTGTTGGGCTGCGAGAGGTTGTGAGTTCGACTCTGAGGCAAGGCCCATGGACTTTGTATGGCTGCATGTAATTGCATAGTCCAATGGACTGCGTTACCTATGAGTTTCCATTGGATTGATAGGCCAGGTGCTTTCTTTTGCTTTTGTTTGGCCATGTTGTGTGCGCAGTCACTAGGAATATGTGAATTAATGTAGAGTCAGTTTCACATTTCTCTTTGTTGGTGTAGTGGTAGGCTCTTTGCTTGGGCTGTGAGAGGTTGTGGGTTTGACTCTGAGGCAAGGCCCATGGACTTTTTATGGCTGCATGTAATTGCCTAGTCCAATGGACTTTGTTGCCTATGAGTTTCCATTGGATTGATAGGCCAGGTATTGACTTTTGCTTTCGTTTGGCCATGTTGTGTGCGCAGTCACTAGGATTATGTGAATTAATGTAGAGTCAGTTTCACATTTCTCTGTGTTGGTGTAGTGTTAGGCTCTTTGCTTGGGCTGCGAGAGGTTGTGGGTTTGACTCTGAGGCAAGGCCCATGGACTTTTTATGGCTGCATGTAATTGCCTAGTCCAATGGACTGTGTTGCCTATGAGTTTCCATTGGATTGATAGGCCAGGTACTGTCTTTTGTTTTCGTTTGGCCATGTTGTGTGCGCACTCACTAGGATTATGTGAATTAATGTAGAGGCAGGTTCACATTTCTCTGTGTTGGTGTAGTGGTAGGCTCTTTGCTTGAGCTGCGAGAGGTTGTGGGTTTGACTCTGAGGCAAGGCCCATGGACTTTTTATGGCTGCATGTTATTGCCTAGTCCAATGGACTGTGTTGCCTATGAGTTTCCATTGGATTGATAAGCCAGGTACTGTCTTTTGCTTTTGTTTAGCCATGTTGTGTGCGCAGTCGGTAGGATTATGTGAATTAATGTAGAATCAGTTTCCAACTTCTCTGTGTTGGTTTAGTGGTAGGCTCTTTGCTTGTTCTCCAAGAGGTTGTGGGTTCGACTCTGAGGCAAGGCCCATGAACTTTGTATGGCTGCATGTATTTGCCTAGTCTAATGGACTGTGTTGCCTATGAGTTTCCATTGGATTGATAGGCCAGATAATGTCTTTTGCATTTGTTTCGCCATGTTGTGTGCGCAGTCGCTAGGAATATGTAAATTAATGTAGACGCAGCTTCCTACTTTTTTGTGTTGGTGTAGGGGTAGGCTCTTTGCTTGGGCTGCGAGAAATTGTGGGTTCGACTCTGAGGCAAGGCCCATGGACTTTGTATGGCTGCATGTAATTGTTTAGTCCAATGGACTGTGTTGCCTATGAGTTTCCATTGGCTTGATAGGCCAGGTACTGTCTTTTGCTTTTGTTTGGCCATGTTGTGTGCGCAGTCACTAGGATTATGTGAATTAATGTAGAGTCAGGTTCACACTTCTCTGTGTTGCTGTAGTGGTAGGCTTTTTTCTTGGGCTGCAAGAGGTTGTGAGTTCGACTCTGAGGCAAGGCCCATGGACTTTGTATGGCTGCATGTTATTGCCTAGTCCAATGGACTATGTTACCCATGAGTTTCAATTGGAATGATAGGCCAGGTACTGTCTTTTGCTTTTGTTTGGCCATGTTGTGTGCGCAGTCACTAGGATTATGTGAATTAATGTAGAATCATTCTTCTACTTCTCTGTGCTCCCTCTCGCAGCTCAAGCAAAGAGCCTACCACTACACCAACACAGAGAAATGTAAACCTGACTCTACATTATTTTACATAATCCTAGTGACTGCGCACACAACATGGCCAAACGAAAACAAAAGACAGTAACTGGCCTATCAATCCAATAGAAACTCATAGGCAACACAGTCCATTGGACTAAGCAATTACATGCAGCCATTCAAAGTCCATGAGCCTTGCATTAGAGTCGAACCCTCAACATCTCGCAGCCCAAGCAAAGAGCCTACCACTACACCAACACAGAGAAGTGGGAAACTGACTCTACATTAATTCCCATAACCCTAGTGACTGCGCACACAACATGGTCAAACAAAAGCAAAAGGCAGTACCTGGCCTATCAATCCAATGGAAACTCATAGGCAACATAGTCCATTGGACTAGGCAATTACATGCAGCCATACAAAGTCCATGGGCCTTGCCTCAGAGTCAAACCCACAACCTCTGGCAGAACAAGCAAAGAGCCTACAACTACAAAAACACAAAGAAGTAGGAAGCTGCGTCTACATTAATTCACATAATCCTAGTGACTGCGCACACAACATGGCCAAACAAAAGCAGAAGACATTACCTAGCCTATCAAACCAATAGAAACTCATAGGCAACACAGTCAATTGAACTAGGCGATTACATGCAGCCATACAAACTCCATGGGCCTTGCCTCAGAGTCGAACCCACAACATCTCGCAGCCCAAGCAAAGAGCCTACCACTACACCAACACAGAGAAATTGGAATCTTAGTTTACATTAGTTCACATAATCCTAGTGACTGCGCACACAACATGGCCAAACAAAAGCAAAAGACAGTACCTGGCCTATCAATCCGATGGGAACTCATAGGCAACACAGTTAATTGAACTAGGCGATTACATGCAGCCATACAAACTCCATGGGCCTTGCCTCAGAGTCGAACCCACAACCTCTCGCAGCTTAAGCAAAGAGACTACCACTACACCAACACAGAGAATTAGGTGAATGACTCTACATTAATTCACATAATCCTAGTGACTGCGCACACAACATGGCCATACAAAAGCAAAAGACAGTACCTGGCCTATTAATCCAATGGAAACTCATAGGCAACGCAATCCTTTGGACTAGGCAATAACATGCAGCCATACAAAGTCCATGGGCCTTGCCTCAGAGTCAAAACCACTACCTCTCAAAGCCCAAGCAAAGAGCCTACCACTACACCAACACAGAGAAGTAGGAGAATGATTCTACATTAATTCACATAATCCTAGTGACTGCGCACACAACATGGCCAAACAAAAGCAAAAGACAGTACCTGGCCTATCATTCCAATTGAAACTCATAGGTAACATAGTCCATTGGACTAGGCAATAACATGCAGCCATACAAAGTCCATGGGCCTTGCCTCAGAGTCGAACTCACAACCTCTCGCAGCCCAAGAAAAAAGCCTACCACTACAGCAACACAGAGAAGTGTGAACCTGACTCTACATTAATTCACATAATCCTAGTGACTGCGCACACAACATGGCCAAACAAAAGCAAAAGACAGTACCTGGCCCATCAATCCAATGGAAACTCATAGGCAACACAGTCCATTGGACTAGACAATTACCTGGAGACATACAAAGTCCATGGGCCTTGCCTCAGAGTCAAACCCACAACCTCTCGCAGCCAAGCAAAGAGCCTACCACTACACCAACACAGAGAAGTGGGAAATTGATTCTACATTAATTCACATAATCCTACCGACTGCGCACACAACATGGCCAAACAAAAGAAAATACCTGGCCTATCAATCCAATGGAAACTCATAGGCAACACAGTCCATTAGACTAGGCAAATACATGCAGCCATACAAAGCCCATGGGCCTTGCCCCAGAGTCGAACCCACAACCTCTTGTAGCCCAAGCAAAGAGCCTACAAATACACCAACACAGAGAAGTGGAAAACTGATTCTACATTAATTCACATAATCCTAGTGACTGCGCACACAACATGGCCAAACAAAAGCAAAAGACATTACCTGGCCTATAAATCCAATAGAAACTCATAGGCAAAGCAATCAATTGGACTAGGCAATTACATGCAGCCATACAAAGTCCATGGGCCTTGCCTCAGAGTCGAACCCACAACCTCTTGTAGCCCAAGCAAAGAGCTTACAACTACACCAACACAAAAAAGTAGGAAGCTGCGTCTACATTAATTTACATATTCCTAGCGACTGCGCACACAACATGGCCAAACAAAAGCAAAAGACATTACCTGGCCTATCAAGCCAATGGAAACTCATAGGCAACACAGTCCATTGGACTAAACAATTACATGCAGCCATACAAAGTCCATGGGCTTTGCCTCAGAGTCAAACCCACAATTTCTCGCAGCCCAAGCAAAGAGCCTCCAAAACACCAACACAGACAAGTTGGAAACTGAGTTTACATTAGTTCACATAATCCTAGTGACTGTGCACACAACATGGCGAAACAAATGCAAAAGACATTATCTGGCCTATCAATCCAATGGAAACTCATAGGCAACACAGTCCATTAGACTAGGCAAATAAATGCAGCCATACAAAGTTCATGGGCCTTGCCTCAGAGTCGAACCCACAACCTCTTGGAGAACAAGCAAAGAGCCTACCACTAAACCAACACAGAGAAGTTGGAAACTGATTCTACATTAATTCACATAATCCTACCGACTGCGCACACAACATGGCTAAACAAAAGCAAAAGACAGTACCTGGCTTATCAATCCAATGGAAACTCATAGGCAACACAGTCCATTGGACTAGGCAATAACATGCAGCCATAAAAAGTCCATGGGCCTTGCCTCAGAGTCAAACCCACAACCTCTCGCAGCTCAAGCAAAGAGCCTACCACTACACCAACACAGAGAAATGTGAACCTGCCTCTACATTAATTCACATAATCCTAGTGAGTGCGCACACAACATGGCCAAACGAAAACAAAAGACAGTACCTGGCCTATCAATCCAATGGAAACTCATAGGCAACACAGTCCATTGGACTAGGCAATTACATGCAGCCATAAAAAGTCCATGGGCCTTGCCTCAGAGTCAAACCCACAACCTCTCGCAGCCCAAGCAAAGAGCCTAACACTACACCAACACAGAGAAATGTGAAACTGACTCTACATTAATTCACATAATCCTAGTGACTGCCCACACAACATGGCCAAACGAAAGCAAAAGTCAATACCTGGCCTATCAATCCAATGGAAACTCATAGGCAACAAAGTCCATTGGACTAGGCAATTACATGCAGCCATAAAAAGTCCATGGGCCTTGCCTCAGAGTCAAACCCACAACCTCTCACAGCCCAAGCAAAGAGCCTACCACTACACCAACAAAGAGAAATGTGAAACTGACTCTACATTAATTCACATATTCCTAGTGACTGCGCACACAACATGGCCAAACAAAAGCAAAAGAAAGCACCTGGCCTATCAATCCATTGGACTAGGCAATTACATGCAGCCATACAAAGTCCATGGGCCTTGCCTCAGAGTCGAACTCACAACCTCTCGCAGCCCAACAAAAAAGCCTACCACTTCAGCAACACAGAGAAGTATGAAACTGTCTCTACATTAACTCACATAATCCTAGTGACTGCGCACAAAACATGGCCAAACGAAAACAAAAGACAGTACCTGGCCTATCAATCCATTGGACTAGGCAATTACATGCAGCCATACAAAGTCCATGGGCCTTGCCTCAGAGTCAAACCCACAACCTCTCACAGCCCAAGCAAAGAGCCTACCACTACACCAACACAGAGAAGTGCGAAACTGACTCAACATAAATTCACATAATCCTAGTGACTGCGCACACAACATGGCCAAACAAAAGCTAAAGACAGTCCCTTGCCTATCAATCCAATGGAAACTCATAGACAACATAGTCCATTGGAATAGGCAATTACATGCAGCCTCACAAAGTCCATGGGCCTTGCCTCAGAGTCAAACCCACAACCTCTGGCAGAACAAGCAAAGAGCCTACAACTACACCAACACAAAGAAGTAGGAAGCTGCGTCTACATTAATTCACATAATCCTAGTGAATGCGCACACAACATGGCCAAACAAAATCAAAAGACATTACCTGTCCTATCAGGCCAATGGAAACTCATAAGCAACACAGTCCATTGAACTAGGCGATTACATGCAGCCATACAAAGTCCATGGGCCATGCCGCAGAGTCAAACCAACAACCTCTCGCAGCCAAGCAAAGCAGCTTCCACTAGACCAACACAGAGAAGTGGGAAATGGATTCTACATTAATTCACATAATCCTAGTGACTGCGCACACAACATGGCCAAACAAAAGCAAAAGACAATACCTGGCCTATCAATCCAATGGAAACTCGTAGGCAACACAGTCCATTGGACTTGGCAATTACATGCAGCCATACAAAGTCCATGGGCCTTGCCTCAGAGTCAAACCCACAACCTCTGGCAGAACAAGCAAAGAGCCTACAACTACACCAACACAAAGAAGTAGGAAGCTGCGTCTACATTAATTCACATAATCCTAGTGAATGTGCACACAACATGGCCAAACAAAAGCAAAAGACATTACCTGGCCTATCAAGCCAATGGAAACTCATAGGCAACACAGTCCATTGAACTAGACAATTACATGGAGACATACAAAGTCCATGGGCCTTGCCTCAGAGTCAAACCCACAACTTCTCGCAGCCAAGCAAAGAGCCTACCACTACACCAACACAGATAAGTGGGAAACTGATTCTACATTAATTCACATAATCCTACCGACTGCGCACACAACATGGCCAAACAAAAGACAATACCTGGCCTATCAATCCAATGGAAACTCATAGGCAACACAGTCCATTAGACTAGGCAAATACATGCAGCCATACAAAGTTCATGGGCCTTGCCTCAGAGTCGAACCCACAACTTCTTGGAGAACAAGCAAAGAGCCTACCACTAAACCAACACAGAGAAGTTGGAAACCGACTCTACATTAATTCACATAATCCTAGTGACTGCGCACACAACATGGGGAAACAAAAGCAAAAGACAGTACCTGGCCTATCAATCCAATGGAAACTCATAGGTAACACAGTACATTATCATAGGCAATTAAATGCAGCCATACAAAGCCCATGGGCCTTGCCCCAGAGTCGAACCCACAACCTCTCGTAGCCCAAGCAAAGAGCCTACCAATACACCAACACAGAGAAGTGAAAAACTGATTCTACATTAATTCACATAATCCTAGTGACTGCGCACACAACATGGCCAAACAAAAGCAAAAGACAGTACCTGGCCTATCAATCCAATAGAAACTCATAGGCAAAGCAATCAATTGGACTAGGCAATTACATGCAGCCATACAAAGTCCATGGGCCTTGCCTCAGAGTCGAACCCACAACCTCTTGTAGCCCAAGCAAAGAGCCTACCACTACACCCACACAGAGAAGAGTGAAACTGACTCAACATAAATTCACATAATCCTAGTGACTGCGCACACAACATGGCCAAACAAAAGCAAAAGACAGTCCCTGGCCTATCAATCCAATGGAAACTCATATACAACATAGTACATTGGACTAGGCAATTACATGCAGCCATACAAAGTCCATGGGCCTTGCCTCAGAGTCAAACCCACAACCTCTGGCAGAACAAGCAAAGAGCTTACAACTACACCAACACAAAAAAGTAGGAAGGTGCGTCTACATTAATTCACATATTCCTAGAGACTGCGCACACAACATGGCCAAACAAAAGCAAAAGACATTACCTGGCCTATCAAGCCAATGGAAACTCAAAGGCAACACAGTCCATTGGACTAAACAATTACATGCAGCCATACAAAGTCCATGGGCTTTGCCTCTGAGTCAAACCCACATTTTCTCGCAGCCCAAGCAAAGAGCCTACCACTACACCAACACAGACAAGATGGAAACTGAGTTTACATTAAGAACCTATAAAGATGTGAGTGAACCAGCCAATATAAAAGTATATAATCTTTATTGAAAAATTTGTTAAAAGACAAACACATAAAACAGACAATGATGAGGACACATACAATTAACCTCAGGTGAACCAAAATATACAAGCAATAAATAGCATAAGTGCATAATGGTCATGTATCGGAAAAAAAGTGCACCAAAAAAGGGGTGCTGTCCAAGTTTCTTTGAAGAGCCAATAGTCTTTAGGTAGATGAAGAGTGTCCCAAAGAACACCAATAAGGTGGAACTATATTAAATTTCAAGCTAAACAAAGCTTTTTTCTTCATTCAAGACTAAATGTATGAGAGCCACAATCCTATTGCTACAAAACGTGGCATATAACAGGGGAAACAAAGAATACATGTGTCTATGATATTAACAGGATATAATCCTATAAGATGCAAACATAATAGTTTACAAAAAGCAAATCCTGAATGGATCAGGTGGTATAACCACAACAATGTTTCCAAATGCCTACAGTCCCAAACAGGGGAGAAGCAGGATCTCAACCATACATATAAAGAAAAGGGAGAAACTGACACAAGTGTCAAAATATAACACTTTTTTCACAGGGCTGGACTAGGAGGCCATATTCCCAGTGTTATAATCAGATAGAAGGGCGGAATGGCTGCATTACCACAGTACTATACCTTTACAAGGAAACAGAGTCAGCCATAGGACCGACCCAAACACTGTGGTGAATCCACAAAAACACACACCAGAAGGGTGTTACAGGGCCCAGACTAAAAAGCCATATTCCCAGTACTATAGCCCACAGAAAGGCAGCATGGCTGCAATACCACAGTAATTTGCCCCTACAAGGGAACAAAGTCAGCCATAAGAACCAACCTTAGCACTGAGTGGCAAGCCCACAAAGACACAGACCAGGAAGATAATAACCTGAGGATAAAGGTACCCCGACACGTGTTTCGCAGAAAAGCTTCTTCCAAGGGGAAACACGTGTCGGGGTACCTTTGTCCTCAGGTTATTATCTTCCTGGTCTGTGTCTTTGTGGGCTTGCCACTCAGTGCTAAGGTTGGTTCTTATGGCTGACTTTGTTCCCTTGTAGGGGCAAATTACTGTGGTATTGCAGCCATGCTGCCTTTCTGTGGGCTATAGTACTGGGAATATGGCTTTTTAGTCAGGGCCCTGTAACACCCTTCTGGTGTGTGTTTTTGTGGATTCACCACAGTGTTTGGGTCGGTCCTATGGCTGACTCTGTTTCCTTGTAAAGGTATAGTACTGTGGTAATGCAGCCATTCCGCCCTTCTATCTGATTATAACACTGGGAATATGGCCTCCTAGTCCAGCCCTGTGAAAAAAGTGTTATATTTTGACACTTGTGTCAGTTTCTGCCTTTTCTTTATATGTATGGTTGAGATCCTGCTTCTCCCCTGTTTGGGACTGTAGGCATTTGGAAACATTGTTGTGGTTATACCACCTGATCCATTCAGGATTTGCTTTTTATAAACTATTATGTTTGCATCTTATAGGATTATATCCTGTTAATATCATAGACACATGTATTCTTTGTTTCCCCTGTTATATGCCACGTTTTGTAGCAATAGGATTGTGGCTCTCATACATTTAGTCTTGAATGAAGAAAAAAGCTTTGTTTAGCTTGAAATTTAATATAGTTCCACCTTATTGGTGTTCTTTGGGACACTCTTCATCTACCTAAAGACTATTGGCTCTTCAAAGAAACTTGGACAGCACCCCTTTTTTGGTGCACTTTTTTTCCGATACATGACCATTATGCACTTATGCTATTTATTGCTTGTATATTTTGGTTCACCTGAGGTTAATTGTATGTGTCCTCATCATTGTCTGTTTTATGTGTTTGTCTTTTAACAAATTTTTCAATAAAGATTATATACTTTTATATTGGCTGGTTCACTCACATCTTTATAGGTTCTTACTGCTTAAATGAGTGTAGCTATCTTTACTTTTTGGTCATTCAATTGGTTCTTTTGAGTTTACATTAGTTCACATAATCCTAGTGACTGTGCACACAACATTGCGAAACAAATGCAAAAGACATTATCTGGCCTATCAATCCAATGGAAACTCATAGGCAACACAGTCCATTAGACTAGGCAAATACATGCAGCCATACAAAGTTCATGGGCCTTGCCTCAGAGTCGAACCCACAACCTCTTGGAGAACAAGCAAAGAGCCTACCACTAAACCAACACAGAGAAGTTGGGAACTGACTCTACATTAATTCACATAATCCTAGTGACTGCGCACACAACATGGCCAAACAAAAGCAAAAGACAGTACCTGGCCTATCAATCCAATGGAAACTCATAGGCAACACAGTCCATTGGACTAGACAATTACATGGAGACATACAAAGTCCATGGGCCTTGCTTCAGAGTCTAACCCACAACCTCTCGCAGCCAAGCAAAGAGCCTACCACTACACCAATACAGAGAAGTGGGAAACTGATTCTACATTAATTCACATAATCCTACCGACTGCGCACACAACATGGCTAAACAAAAGCAAAAGACAGTACCTGGCTTATCAATCCAATGGAAACTCATAGGCAACACAGTCCATTGGACTAGACAATTACATGGAGACATACAAAGTCCATGGGCCTTGCATTAGAGTCGAACCCACAACCTCTCGCAGCCCAAGCAAAGAGCCTACCACTACACCAACACAGAGAAGTGGGAAACTGATTCTACATTAATTCAAATAATCCTACTGACTGCGCACACAACATGGCCAAACAAAAGACAATACCTGGCCTATCAATTCAAAGGAAACTCATAGGCAACACAGTCCATTGGACTTGGCAATTACATGCAGCCATACAAAGTCCATGGGCTTTGCCTCAGAGTCAAACCCACAATTTCTCGCAGCCCAAGTTAATAGCCTACGATTACACCAACACAGAGAAGTTGGAAACTGAGTTTACATTAGTTCACATAATCCTAGTGACTGCGCACACAACATGGCCAAACAAAAGACAATACCTGGCCTATCAATTCAATGGAAACTCATAGGCAACACAGTCAATTGAACTAGGCAATTACATGCTGCCATACAAACTCCATGTGCTTTGCCTCAGAGTCGAACCCACAACCTCTCACAGCTTAAGCAAAAGACTACAACTACACCAACACAGAGAAGTAGGTGAATGACTCTACATTAATTCACATAATCCTAGTGACTGCGAACACAACATGGCCAAACAAAAGCAAAAGACAGTACCTGGCCTAT
Organism: Anomaloglossus baeobatrachus; assembly: GCF_048569485.1. Classification (NCBI taxonomy): domain Eukaryota; kingdom Metazoa; phylum Chordata; class Amphibia; order Anura; family Aromobatidae; genus Anomaloglossus; species Anomaloglossus baeobatrachus. The sequence continues at coordinate 86,601 of NW_027444250.1, forward strand.
CAATCCAATTGAAACTCATAGGCAACATAGTCCATTGGACTAGGCAATAACATGCAGCCATACAAAGTCCATGGGCCTTGCCTCAAAGTCTAACTCACAACCTCTCGCAGCTCAAGCAAAGAGCCTACCACTACACCAACACAGAGAAATGTGAACCTGACTCTACATTAATTCACATAATCCTAGTGACTGCGAACACAACATGGCCAAACATAAGCAAAAGGCAGTACCTGGCCTATCAATCCAATGGGAACTCATAGGCAACACAGTCAATTGAATTACGCAATTACATGCAGCCATACAAACTCCATGGGCCTTGCCTCAGAGTCGAACCCACAACCTCTCGCAGCTTAAGCAAAGAGCCTACCCCTAAACCAACACAGAGAAGTGGGAAACTGATTCTACATTAATTCACACAATCCTACCGACTGCGCACACAACACGGCCAAACAAAAGACAATACCTGGCCTATCAATTCAATGGAAACTCATAGGCAACACAGTCCATTGGACTAGGCAATTACATGCAGCCATACAAAGTCCATGGGCTTTGCCTAAAAGTCAAACCCACAACTTCTCGCAGCCCAAGCAAAGAGCCTACCACTACACCAACACAGAGAAGTTGGTAACTGAGTTTACATTAATTCACATAATCCTAGTGACTGCGCACACAACATGGCCAAACAAAAGCAAAAGACAGTACCTGGCCTATCAATCCAATGGAAAATCATAGGCAACACAGTCCATTGGACTAGACAATTACATGGAGACATACAAAGTCCATGGGCCTTTCCTCAGAGTCAAACCCACAACCTCTCGCAGCCAAGCAAAGAGCCTACCACTACACCAACACAGAGAAGTGGGAAACTGATTCTACATTAATTCACATAATCCTACCGACTGCGCACACAACATGGCCAAACAAAAGACAATACCTGGCCTATCAATCCAATGGAAACTCATAGGCAACACAGTCCATTAGACTAGGCAAATACATGCAGCCATATAAAGTTCATGGGCCTTGACTCAGAGTCGAACCCACATCCTCTTGGAGAACAAGCAAAGTGCCTACCACTAATCCAACACAGAGAAGTTGGAAACCGACTCTACATTAATTCACATAATCCTAGTGACTGCGCACACAACATGGCCAAACAAAAGCAAAAGACATTACCTGGCCTATCAATCCAATGTAAACTCATAGGTAACACAGTACATTACTAGGATTATGTGAATTAATGTAGAGTCAGGTTCACATTTCTCTGTGTTGGTGTAGTGGTAGGCTTTTTTCTTGGGCTGCGAGAGGTTGTGAGTTCGACTCTGAGGCAAGGCCCATGGACTTTGTATGGCTGCATGTAATTGCCTAGTCCAATGGACTATGTTCTCTATGAGTTTCCATTGGATTGATAGGCCAGGGACTGTCTTTTGCTTTTGTTTGGCCATGTTGTGTGCGCAGTCACTAGGATTATGTGAATTTATGTTGAGTCAGTTTCGCTCTTCTCTGTGTTGGTGTAGTGGTAGGCTCTTTGCTTGGGCTGAGAGAGGTTGTGGGTTTGACTCTGAGACAAGGCCCATGGACTTTGTATGGCTGCATGTAATTGCCTAGTCCAATTGATTGCGTTGCCTATGAGTTTCCATTGGATTGATAGGCCAGGTACCGTCTTTTGCTTTTGTTTGGCCATGTTGTGTGCGCAGTCACTAGGATTATGTGAATTAATGTAGAATCTGTTCTCCACTTCTCTGTGTTGGTGTATTGGTAGGCTCTTTGCTTGGGCTACGAGAGGTTGTGGGTTTGACTCTGGGGCAAGGCCCATGGGCTTTGTATGGCTGCATGCAATTGCCTAGTCCAATGTACTGTGTTACCTATGAGTTTACATTGGATTGATAGGCCAGGTAATGTCTTTTGCTTTTGTTTGGCCATGTTGTGTGCGCAGTCACTAGGATTATGTGAATTAATGTAGAGTCAGTTTCCAACTTCTCTGTGTTGGTTTAGTGGTAGGCTCTTTGCTTGTTCTCCAAGAGGATGTGGGTTCGACTCTGAGGCAAGGCCCATGAACTTTGTATGGCTGCATGTATTTGACTAGTCTAATGGACTGTGTTGCCTATGAGTTTCCATTGGATTGATAGGCCAGGTATTGTCTTTTGTTTGGCCATGTTGTGTGCGCAGTCGGTAGGATTATGTGAATTAATGTAGAATCAGTTTCCCACTTCTCTGTGTTGGTGTAGTGGTAGGCTCTTTGCGTGGGCTGCGAGAAGTTGTGGGTTTGACTTTTAGGCAAAGCCCATGGACTTTGTAAGGCTGCATGTAATTGCCAAGTCCAATGGACTGTGTTGCCTATGAGTTTACATTGGATTGATAGGCCAGGTACTGTCTTTTGCTTTTGTTTGGCCATGTTGTGTGCGCAGTCACTAGGATTATGTGAATTAATGTAGAGTCAGTTCCCAACTTCTCTGTGTTGGTTTAGGGGTAGGCTCTTTGCTTAAGCTGCGAGAGGTTGTGGGTTCGACTCTGAGGCAAGGCCCATGGAGTTTGTATGGCTGCATATAATTGCGTAGTTCAATTGACTGTGTTGCCTATGAGTTCCCATTGGATTGATAGGCCAGGTACTGCCTTTTGCTTTTGTTTGGCCATGTTGTGTGCGCAGTCACTAGGATTATGTGAATTAATGTAGAGTCTGGTTCACACTTCTCTGTGTTGCTGTAGCGGTAGGCTTTTTTTCTTGGGCTGCGAGAGGTTGTGAGTTCGACTCTGAGGCAAGGCCCATGGACTTTGTATGGCTGCATGTAATTGCCTAGTCCAATGGACTGTGTTGCCTATGAGTTTCCATTGGATTGATAGGCCAGGTACTGTCTTTTGCTTTCGTTTGGCCATGTTGTGTGCGCAGTCACTAGGATTATGTGAGTTAATGAAGAGTCAGTTTCAAACTTCTCTGTGTTGGTGTAGTGGTAGGCTCTTTGCTTTGGCTGCGAGAAGTTGTGGGTTTGACTCTAATGCAAGGTTCATGGACTTTGTATAACTGCATGTAATTGCCTAGTCCACTGGACTGTGTTACCTATGAGTTTCCATTGGATTGATAGGCCAGGTATTGACTTTTGCTTTCGTTTGGCCATGTTGTGTGCGCAGTCGCTAGGATTATGTGAATTAATGTAGAGTCAGTTTCACATTTCTCTGTGTTGGTGTAGTGGTAGGATCTTTGCTTGGGCTGCGAGAAGTTGTGGGTTTGACTCTGAGGCAAGGCCCATGGACTTTTTATGGCTGCATGTAATTGCCTAGTCCAATGGACTGTGTTGCCTATGAGTTTCCATTGGATTGATAGGCCAGGTATGGACTTTTGCTTTCGTTTGGCCATGTTGTGTGCGCAGTCACTAGGATTATGTGAATTAATGTAGAGGAAGGTTTACATTTCTCTGTGTTGGTGTAGTGGTAGGCTCTTTGCTTGAGCTGCGAGAGGTTGTGAGTTCGACTTTGAGGCAAGGCCCATGGACTTTGTATGGCTGCATGTTATTGCCTAGTCCAATGGACTGTGTTGCCTATGAGTTTCCATTGGATTGATAAGCCAGGTACTGTCTTTTGCTTTTGTTTAGCCATGTTGTGTGCGCAGTCGGTAGGATTATGTGAATTAATGTAGAAACAGTTTCCCACTTCTCTGTATTGGTGTAGTGGTAGGCTCTTTGCTTGGCTGCGAGAGGTTGTGGGTTTGACTCTGAAGCAAGGCCCATGGACTTTGTATGTCTCCATGTAATTGTCTAGTCCAATGGACTGTGTTGCCTATGAGTTTCCATTGGATTGATAGGCCAGGTACTGTCTTTTGCTTTTGTTTGGCCATGTTGTGTGCGCAGTCACTAGGATTATGTGAATTAATGTAGAGTCAGTTTCCAACTTCTCTGTGTTGGTTTAGTGGTAGGCTCTTTGCTTGTTCTCCAAGAGGTTGTGGGTTCGACTCTGAGGCAAGGCCCATGAACTTTGTATGGCTGCATGTATTTGCCTAGTCTAATGGACTGTGTTGCCTATGAGTTTCCATTGGATTGATAGGCCAGATAATGTCTTTTGCATTTGTTTCGCAATGTTGTGTGCACAGTCACTAGGATTATGTGAACTAATGTAAACTCAGTTTCCATCTTGTCTGTGTTGGTGTAGTGGTAGGCTCTTTGCTTGGGCTGCGACAAATTGTGGGTTTGACTCAGAGGCAAAGCCCATGGACTTTGTATGGCTGCATGTAATTGTTTAGTCCAATGGATTGTGTTGCCTATGAGTTTCCATTGGCTTGATAGGCCAGGTAATGTCTTTTGCTTTTGTTTGGCCATGTTGTGTGCGCAGTCTCTAGGAATATGTGAATTAATGTAGACGCACCTTCCTACTTTTTTGTGTTGGTGTAGTTGTAAGCTCTTTGCTTGTTCTGCCAGAGGTTGTGGTTTTGACTCTGAGGCAAGGCCCATGGACTTTGTATGGCTGCATGTAATTGCCTAGTCCAATGGACTATGTTGTATATGAGTTTCCATTGGATTGATAGGCCAGGGACTGTCTTTTGCTTTTGTTTGGCCATGTTGTGTGTGCAGTCACTAGGATTATGTGAATTTATGTTGAGTCAGTTTCGCTCTTCTCTGTGTTGGTTTAGTGGTAGGCTCTTTGCTTGGGCTACAAGAGGTTGTGGGTTCGACTCTGAGGCAAGGCCCATGGACTTTGTATGGCTGCATGTAATTGCCTAGTCCAATTGATTGCTTTGCCTATGAGTTTCTATTGGATTGATAGGCCAGGTACTGTCTTTTGCTTTTGTTTGGCCATGTTGTGTGCGCAGTCACTAGGATTATGTGAATTAATGTAGAATCAGTTTTTCACTTCTCTGTGTTGGTGTATTGGTAGGCTCTTTGCTTGGGCTACGAGAGGTTGTGGGTTCGACTCTGGGGCAAGGCCCATGGGCTTTGTATGGCTGCATTTAATTGCCTAGTCTAATGTACTGTGTTACCTATGAGTTTCCATTGGATTGATAGGCCAGGTACTGTCTTTTGCTTTTGTTTGGCCATGTTGTGTGCGCAGTCACTAGGATTATGTGAATTAATGTAGAGTCGGTTTCCAACTTCTCTGTGTTGGTTTAGTGGTAGGCTCTTTGCTTGTTCTCCAAGAAGTTGTGGGTTCGACTCTGAGGCAAGGCCCATGAACTTTGTATGGCTGCATGTATTTGCCTAGTCTAATGGACTGTGTTGCCTATGAGTTTCCATTGGATTGATAGGCCAGGTATTGTCTTTTGTTTGGCCATGTTGTGTGCGCAGTCGGTAGGATTATGTGAATTAATCTAGAATCAGTTTCCCACTTATCTGTGTTGGTGTAGTGGTAGGCTCTTTGCTTGGCTGCGAGAGGTTGTGGGTTTGACTTTAAGGCAAGGCCCATGGACTTTGTATGTCTCCATGTAATTGTCTAGTTCAATGGACTGTGTTGCCTATGAGTTTCCATTGGCTTGATAGGCCAGGTAATGTCTTTTGCTTTTGTTTGGCCATGTTGTGTGCACATTCACTAGGATTATGTGAATTAATGTAGACGCAACTTCCTACTTCTTTGTGTTGGTGTAGTTGTAGGCTCTTTGCTTGTTCTGCCAGAGGTTGTGGGTTTGACTCTGAGGCAAGGCCCATGGACTTTGTATGGCTGCATGTAATTGTCAAGTCCAATGGACTGTGTTGCCTACGAGTTTCCATTGGATTGATAGGCCAGGTATTGTCTTTTGCTTTTGTTTGGCCATGTTGTGTGCGCAGTCACTAGGATTATGTGAATTAATGTAGAATCCGTTTCCCACTTCTCTGTGTTGGTGTAGTGGAAGCTGCTTTGCTTGGCTGCGAGAGGTTGTGGGTTTGACTCTGCGGCATGGCCCATGGACTTTGTATGGCTGCATGTAATCGCCTAGTTCAATGGACTGTGTTGCCTATGAGTTTCCATTGGCCTGATAGGCCAGGTAATGTCTTTTGCTTTTGTTTGGCCATGTTGTGTGCGCATTCACTAGGATTATGTGAATTAATGTAGACGCAGCTTCCTACTTCTTTGTGTTGGTGTAGTTGTAGGCTCTTTGCTTGTTCTGCCAGAGGTTGTGGGTTTGACTCTGAGGCAAGGCCCATGGACTTTGTGAGGCTGCATGTAATTGCCTATTCCAATGGGCTATGTTGTCTATGAGCTTCCATTGGATTGATAGGCAAGGGACTGTCTTTAGCTTTTGTTTGGCCATGTTGTGTGCGCAGTCACTAGGATTATGTGAATTTATGTTGAGTCAGTTTCGCACTTCTCTGTGTTGGTGTAGTGGTAGGCTCTTTGCTTGGGCTGTAAGAGGTTGTGGGTTTGACTCTGAGGCAAGGCCCATGGACTTTGTATGGCTGCATGTAATTGCCTAGTCCAATGGATTGATAGGCCAGGTACTGTCTTTTGTTTTCGTTTGGCCATGTTTTGTGCGCAGTCACTAGGATTATGTGAGTTAATGTAGAGACAGTTTCACACTTCTCTGTGTTGCTGAAGTGGTAGGCTTTTTTGTTGGGCTGCGAGAGGTTGTGAGTTCGACTCTGAGGCAAGGCCCATGGACTTTGTATGGCTGCATGTAATTGCATAGTCCAATGGACTGCGTTACCTATGAGTTTCCATTGGATTGATAGGCCAGGTGCTTTCTTTTGCTTTTGTTTGGCCATGTTGTGTGCGCAGTCACTAGGAATATGTGAATTAATGTAGAGTCAGTTTCACATTTCTCTTTGTTGGTGTAGTGGTAGGCTCTTTGCTTGGGCTTTGAGAGGTTGTGGGTTTGACTCTGAGGCAAGGCCCATGGACTTTTTATGGCTGCATGTAATTGCCTAGTCCAATGGACTTTGTTGCCTATGAGTTTCCATTGGATTGATAGGCCAGGTATTGACTTTTGCTTTCGTTTGGCCATGTTGTGTGCGCAGTCACTAGGATTATGTGAATTAATGTAGAGTCAGTTTCACATTTCTCTGTGTTGGTGTAGTGGTAGGTTCTTTGCTTGGGCTGCGAGAGGTTGTGGGTTTGACTCTGAGGCAAGGCCCATGGACTTTTTATGGCTGCATGTAATTGCCTAGTCCAATGGACTGTGTTGCCTATGAGTTTCCATTGGATTGATAGGCCAGGTACTGTCTTTTGTTTTCGTTTGGCCATGTTGTGTGCGCACTCACTAGGATTATGTGAATTAATGTAGAGGCAGGTTCACATTTCTCTGTGTTGGTGTAGTGGTAGGCTCTTTGCTTGAGCTGCGAGAGGTTGTGGGTTTGACTCTGAGGCAAGGCCCATGGACTTTTTATGGCTGCATGTTATTGCCTAGTCCAATGGACTGTGTTGCCTATGAGTTTCCATTGGATTGATAAGCCAGGTACTGTCTTTTGCTTTTGTTTAGCCATGTTGTGTGCGCAGTCGGTAGGATTATGTGAATTAATGTAGAATCAGTTTCCAACTTCTCTGTGTTGGTTTACTGGTAGGCTCTTTGCTTGTTCTCCAAGAGGTTGTGGGTTCGACTCTGAGGCAAGGCCCATGAACTTTGTATGGCTGCATGTATTTGCCTAGTCTAATGGACTGTGTTGCCTATGAGTTTCCATTGGATTGATAGGCCAGATAATGTCTTTTGCATTGGTTTCGCCATGTTGTGTGCACAGTCACTAGGATTATGTGAACTAATGTAAACTCAGTTTCCAACTTGTCTGTGTTGTTGTAGTGGTAGGCTCTTTGCTTGGGATGCGAGAAATTGTGGGTTTGACTCTGAGGCAAAGCCCATGGACTTTGTATGGCTGCATGTAATTGTTTAGTCCAATGGACTGTGTTGCCTATGAGTTTCCATTGGCTTGATAGGCCAGGTAATGTCTTTTGCTTTTGTTTGGCCATGTTGTGTGCGCAGTCGCTAGGAATATGTAAATTAATGTAGACGCAGCTTCCTACTTTTTTGTGTTGGTGTAGTTGTAAGCTCTTTGCTTGTTCTGCCAGAGGTTGTGGGTTTGACTCTGAGGCAAGGCCCATGGACTTTGTATGGCTGCATGTAATTGCCTAGTCCAATGGACTATGTTGTATATGAGTTTCCATTGGATTGATAGGCCAGGGACTGTCTTTTGCTTTTGTTTGGCCATGTTGTGTGCACAGTCACTAGGATTATGTGAACTAATGTAAACTCTGTACCAACTTCTCTGTGTTGGTGTAGTGGTAGGCTCTTTGCTTGGGCTACAAGAGGTTGTGGGTTCGACTCTGAGGCAAGGCCCATGGACTTTGTATGGCTGCATGTAATTGCCTAGTCCAATTGATTGCTTTGCCTATGAGTTTCTATTGGATTTATAGGCCAGGTAATGTCTTTTGCTTTTGTTTGGCCATGTTGTGTGCGCAGTCACTAGGATTATGTGAATTAATGTAGAATCAGTTTTCCACTTCTCTGTGTTGGTGTATTTGTAGGCTCTTTGCTTGGGCTACAAGAGGTTGTGGGTTCGACTCTGGGGCAAGGCCCATGGGCTTTGTATGGCTGCATGTATTTGCCTAGTCTAATGCACTGTGTTGCCTATGAGTTTCCATTGGATTGATAGGCCAGGTATTTTCTTTTGTTTGGCCATGTTGTGTGCGCAGTCGGTAGGATTATGTGAATTAATGTAGAATCAGTTTCCCACTTCTCTGTGTTGGTGTAGTGGTAGGCTCTTTGCTTGGCTGCGAGAGGTTGTGGGTTTGACTCTGAGGCAAGGCCCATGGACTTTGTATGTCTCCATGTAATTGTCTAGTCCAATGGACTGTGTTGCCTATGAGTTTCTATTGGATTTATAGGCCAGGTACTGTCTTTTGCTTTTGTTTGGCCATGTTGTGTGCGCAGTCACTAGGATTATGTGAATTAATGTAGAGTCAGGTTCACATTTCTCTGTGTTGGTGTAGTTGTAGGCTCTTTGCTAGAGCTGCGAGAGGTTGTGAGTTCAACTTTGAGGCAAGGCCCATGGACTTTGTATGGCTGCATGTTATTGCCTAGTCCAATGGACTATGTTACCTATGAGTTTCAATTGGAATGATAGGCCAGGGACTGTCTATTGCTTTTGTTTGGCCATGTTGTGTGCGCAGTCACTAGGATTATGTGAATTTATGTTGAGTCAATTTCGCACTTCTCTGTGTTGGTGTAGTGGTAGGCTCTTTGCTTGGACTTTGAGAGGTAGTGGTTTTGACTCTGAGGCAAGGCCCATGGACTTTGTATGGCTGCATGTTATTGCCTAGTCCAAAGGATTGCGTTGCCTATGAGTTTCCATTGGATTAATAGGCCAGGTACTGTCTTTTGCTTTTGTTTGGCCATGTTGTGTGCGCAGTCACTAGGATTATGTGAATTAATGTAGAGTCATTCACCTAATTCTCTGTGTTGGTGTAGTGGTAGTCTCTTTGCTTAAGCTGCGAGAGGTTGTGGGTTCGACTCTGAGGCAAGGCCCATGGAGTTTGTATGGCTGCATGTAATCGCCTAGTTCAATTGACTGTGTTGCCTATGAGTTCCCATCGGATTGATAGGCCAGGTACTGTCTTTTGCTTTTGTTTGGCCATGTTGTGTGCGCAGTAACTAGGATTATGTGAACTAATGTAAACTCAGATTCCAACTTCTCTGTGTTGGTGTAGTGGTAGGCTCTTTGCTTGGACTTTGAGAGGTAGTGGTTTTGACTCTGAGGCAAGGCCCATGGACTTTGTATGGCTGCATGTTATTGCCTAGTCCAAAGGATTGCGTTGCCTATGAGTTTCCATTGGATTAATAGGCCAGGTACTGTCTTTTGCTTTTGTTTGGCCATGTTGTGTGCGCAGTCACTAGGATTATGTGAATTAATGTAGAGTCATTCACCTAATTCTCTGTGTTGGTGTAGTGGTAGTCTCTTTGCTTAAGCTGCGAGAGGTTGTGGGTTCGACTCTGAGGCAAGGCCCATGGAGTTTGTATGGCTGCATGTAATCGCCTAGTTCAATTGACTGTGTTGCCTATGAGTTTCCATTGGCTTGATAGGCTAGGTAATGTCTTCTGCTTTTGTTTGGCCATGTTGTGTGCGCAGTCACTAGGATTATGTGAATTAATGTAGACGCAGCTTCCTACTTCTTTGTGTTTTTGTAGTTGTAGGCTCTTTGCTTGTTCTGCCAGAGGTTGTTGGTTTGACTCTGAGGCAAGGCCCATGGACTTTGTATGGCTGCATGTAATTGCCTAGTCCAATGGACTATGTTGCCTATGAGTTTCCATTGGATTGATAGGCCAGGTACTGCCTTTTGCTTTTGTTTGACCATGTTGTGTGCGCAGTCACTAGGGTTATGGGAATTAATGTAGAGTCAGTTTCCCACTTCTCTGTGTTGGTGTAGTGGTAGGCTCTTTGCTTGGGCTGCGAGAGGTTGTGGGTTCGACTCTAATGCAAGGCTCATGGACTTTGAATGGCTGCATGTAATTGCTTAGTCCAATGGACTGTGTTGCCTATGAGTTTCTATTGGATTGATAGGCCAGTTACTGTCTTTTGTTTTCGTTTGGCCATGTTGTGTGCGCAGTCACTAGGATTATGTGAAATAATGTAGAGTCAGGTTTACATTTCTCTGTGTTGGTGTAGTGGTAGGCTCTTTGCTTGAGCTGCGAGAGGTTGTGAGTTCGACTTTGAGGCAAGGCCCATGGACTTTGTATGGCTGCATGTAATTGCCTAGTCCAATTGATTGCTTTGCCTATGAGTTTCTATTGGATTGATAGGCCAGGTACTGTCTTTTTCTTTTGTTTGGCAATGTTGTGTGCGCAGTCACTAGGATTATGTGAATTAATGTAGAGTCATTCACCTACTTCTCTGTGTTGGTGTAGTGGTAGTCTCTTTGCTTAAGCTGCAAGAGGTTGTGGGTTCGACTCTGAGGCAAGGCCCCTGGAGTTTGTATGGCTGCATGTAATTGCCTATTTCAATTAACTTTTTTGCCTATGAGTTCCCATTGGATTGATAGGCCAGGTACTGTCTTTTGCTTTTGTTTGGCCATGTTGTGTGCGCAGTCACTAGGATTATGTGAACTAATGTAAACTCAGTTTCCAACTTCTCTGTCTTGGTGTAGTGGTAGGCTCTTTGCTTGGGCTGCGAGAAATTGTGGGTTTGACTCTGAGGCAAAGCCCATGGACTTTATATGGCTGCGTGTAATTGCCTAGTCCAATGGACTGTGTTGCCTATGAGTTTCCATTGGATTGATTGGCCAGGTATTATCTTTTGTTTGGTTATGTTGTGTGCGCAGTCGGTAGGATTATGTGAATTAATGTAGAATCAGTTTCCCAGTTCTCTGTGTTGCTGTAGTGGAAGGCTCTTTGCTTAGCTGCAAGAGGTTGTGGGTTTGACTCTGAGGCAAGGCCCATGGAGTTTGTATGGCTGCATGTAATTGCCTAGTTCAATTAACTGTGTTGCCTATGAGTTCCCATTGGATTGATAGGCCAGGTACTGTCTTTTGCTTTTGTTTGGCCATGTTGTGTGCGCAGTCACTAGGATTATGTGAATTAATGTAGACGCAGCTTCCTACTTCTTTGTGTTGGTGAAGTTGTAGGCTCTTTGCTTGTTCTGCCAGAGATTGTGGGTATGACTCTGAGGCAAGGCCCATGGACTTTGTATGGCTGCATGTAATTGCGTAGTCCATTGGACTATGTTGTCTATGAGTTTCCATTGGATTGATAGGCCAGGGACTGTCTTTTGTTTTCGTTTGGTCATGTTGTGTGCGCAGTCACTAGGATTATGTGAATTAATGTAGAGTCATTCTCTTCTCTGTGTTGGTGTAGTGGTAGCCTCTTTCCTTGGGTTACAAGAAGTTGTGGGTTTGACTTTGAGGCAAAGCCCATGGACTTTGTATGGTTGAATGTAATTGCCTAGTCCAATGGACTGTGTTGCCTATGAGTTTTCATTGAATGAATAGGCCAGGTATTGTCTTTTGCTTTTGTTTGGCCATGTTGTGTGCGCAGTCACTAGGATTATGTGAATTAATGTAGAAATGGTTTTCCACTTCTCTGTGTTGGTGTATTGGTAGGCTCTTTGCCTTGGCTATGAGAGGTTGTGGGTTTGACTCTGGGGCAAGGCCCATGGGCTTTGTATGGCTGCATGTAATTGCCTAGTCCAATGTACTGTGTTACCTATGAGTTTCCGTTGGATTGATAGGCCACGTACTGTCTTTTGCTTTTGTTTGGCCATGTTGTGTGCGCAGTCACTAGGATTATGTTAATTAATGTAGAGTCGGTTTCCAACTTCTCTGAGTTGGTTTAGTGGTAGGCTCTTTGCTTGTTCTCCAAGAGGTTGTGGGTTCGACTCTGAGGCAATGCCCATGAACTTTACATGGCTGCATGTAAGTGCCTAGTCTAATGGACTGTGTTGCCTATGAGTTTCCATTGGATTGATAGGCCAGATAATGTCTTTTGCATTTGTTTGGCCATGTTGTGTGCGTAGTCACTAGGATTATGTGAATTAATGTAGAGTCATTCACCTACTTCTCTGTGTTGGTGTAGTGGTAGGCTCTTTGCCCTGGCTACGAGAGTTTGTGGGTTCGACTCTGGGGCAAGACCCATGGGCTTTGTATGGCTGCATGTAATTGCCTAGTCCAATGTACTGTGTTACCTATGAGTTTCCATTGGATTGATAGGCTAGGTACTGTCTTTTGCTTTTGTTTGGCCATGTTGTGTGCGCAGTCACTAGGATTATGTTAATTAATGTAGAGTTGGTTTCCAACTTCACTGAGTTGGTTTAGTGGTAGGCTCTTTGCTTGTTCTCCAAGAGGTTGTGGGTTCGACTCTGAGGCAAGGCCCATGAACTTTGTTTGGCTGCATGTAATTGCCTAGTCTAATGGACTGTGTTGCCTATGAGTTTCCATTTGATTGAATGGCCAGGTACTGTCTTTTGTTTTCGTTTGGCCATGTTGTGTGCGCAGTCACTAGGATTATGTGAATTAATGCTATTGGATTTTTCAAGTCAGTATTCACACAGCAGTTTCTGCTATTTCATGTATTCCCCTTACATAGTCACTGGTGTGCATACCTTATCTCCCCATAGTGATGTTTTTTTAGGTTTTTGCACCCAGTTCGGACTTAGAATGGTGTTCCAAACGTTATTCCTATTTGTTAGTATTTTTTCGTTTGTGAACCCTCCCCAACCACACCTATTGCCAATCCATATCATACGCATAAATAGCCTGGGTCTCAGCTTCCCATACACGGTAGGTTTTTTAACTGCATGAGAGGACACACACAAGCTAGGGACCCCAACGTAGAGAAATACTTTGGCGTAGTGTTGGGGCTCTATTGCATTGATCAATTCAGTAGCTAAATTTCTCTTGATTCATATGTTCATGGCAGTAATGCAGATTCCATTTTTCACATATTCACTCTTGCATATAGCTATTGAATTTTTCAAGTCAGTATTCACACAGCAGTTTCTGCTATTTCATGTATTCCCCTTACATAGTCGCTGGTGTGCATACCTTATCTCCCCATAGTGCCTGGGATCTGACCCAGACACTAGCAGTTTTGCACTCCTACCCAAAACTGGGCTGTTCCCTGAACTCACTACCTCCACGGTTCAACTCTTAACTGAACTTCAACTAACTAACTGGTTTTCCCACCTCCAGGCCTGTGAACTCCTTGGTGGGTGGGGCCAACCGCCTGGCACCGCCCCACCTGGTGTGGACATCAGCCCCTGGAGGGAGGCAACAACGGTTTTGTGTCTGACTAGTGTAACTATCCGGGAAAGGGGGTGTGTGTGTGTGTTATGTCTGTGACTAACTGGCTAGTCCAGGGCGTCACACTTGCACCCCCTTCTTGTGATGTGAAGGTGTGTAGTCAGTGCCTACGTGTAATTCCTGACACCACTCCTCTGGCTGACTTGGTGAGCTGTCACTGACTGGGTGGGGTGCAGTAATGGTGGATGCTGCTGCTGCTTGGATAGCATGTGTATCTACTGTGAACAGCTTATCAATGGTGGCAAATCGGGGCAGCTTAACCTCTTGCTCTCCGCAGTTCAACACTCTCACGCGCACTCTTCCCTTCCGTATTAATGAATAAAACTGTGATATAAATAGTATATAGATACCCCACAAATGCAGATAAAGGTAGGTTATGGGAAAAGGGAGAAGAGGGAAACAGGAAAATAGTGTAATAAAGTATACCTTCCAGGGGGGAGAGGAAATGGCAGCACAGCCAGTGGAGGTGAAGCAAGGGGAAGCCTGCAACTAAATTGTTGAGAGCATTATCACATGGTGACTGAGCCTGATTGTAACGGGAGCATAGAGGTGCCGATCCTGTCTTACCTGCGTTGGTGTAGAAGTGGGTTTCCAGTGGTGGAGTCAGCTGTGTGCAGTGGTGGCTGTGGGTTCTTTTATGTGCGACCGTAGTAATAGCTGCGCCCACTTCCTGTATGGGAGTGGAATGCAGTGAGGCTAATGGAACGCACGTCCACGTGCCGCGCCCCTGAAGGTAATACCGATCATTGAATACAAAAAAATTTCTCATACTACTGTATGGGGGTCCCTATATTTAATATGATATCCAAGCCACAGCATCCACCGTTACTTCACCACACCCATTCAGTGACAGCTCACCAAGTCAACCAGAGGAGTGGTGTAAGGAATTACACGTAGGCACTGACTCCACACCTTCACATCACAAGAAGCGGGTCCACAGGGTAGTGCAAGAATACGAGCAAGTCTTCAGCAAACATCCGCTAGACTTTGGGAGAATAAAAGGGGTCCATATTCATGGTTTAAGAACTTGGGTTCTAACGTGCCCAGAGTATGCTCCACTCTATGCTCCCTTTACAATCAGGCTCAGTCACCATGTGATAATGCTCTCAACTCTTTAGTTGCAGGCTTCCTTTTGCTTCACCTCCACTGGCTGTGCTGCCATTTCCTCTCACCCCCAGAAGGTATACTTTATTACACTATTTTCCTCTTTCCCTGTTCCCCCTTTTCCCATAACCTACCTTTATTTACAATTGTGGGGTATCTATATGATATTTACATCATAGTTTTATTCATTAGTGCGGAAGGGAAGAGTGCCCGTGAGAGTGTTAAACTGCGGAGAGCAGGAGGTTAAGCTGCCCCGACTTGCCACCATTGATAAGCTGTTCACAGTAGATACACATGCTATCCAAGTAGCAGCATCCACTATTACTGCACCCCACCCAGTCAGTGACTGCTCACCAAGTCAGCCAGAGGAGTGGTGTAAGGAACTACACGTAGGCACTGACTCCACACCTTCACATCACAAGAAGCGGGTCCACAGGGTAGTGCAAGAATACGAGCGAGCAAGTCTTCAGCAAACATCCGCTAGATTTTGGGGGAAAAAAAGGGGTCCAACACTACATCCCCACAGGTGCACACCCACCCATCAAAGAGAGCTACAGTGCCTACAAGTAGTATTCAACCCCCTGCAGATTTAGCAGGTTTGATAAGATACAAATAAGTTAGAGCCTGCAAACTTCAAAGAAGAGCAGGATTTATTAACAGATGCATAAATCTTACAAAACAACAAGTTATGTTGCTCAGTTAAATTTTAATACATTTTCAACATAAAAGTGTGGGTCAATCATTATTCAACCCCTAGGTTTAATATTTTGTGGAATAACCCGTGTTTGGAATTACAGCTAATAATCGTCTTTTATAAGACCTGATCAGGCCGGCACAGGTCTCTGGAGTTATCTTGGCCCACTCCTCCATGCAGATCTTCTCCAAGTTATCTAGGTTCTTTGGGTGTCTCATGTGGACTTTAATCTTGAGCTCCTTCCACAAGTTTTCAATTGGGTTAAGGTCAGGAGACTGACTAGGCCACTGCAACACCTTGATTTTTTCCCTCTTGAACCAGGCCTTGGTTTTCTTGGCTGTGTGCTTTGGGTCGTTGTCTTGTTGGAAGATGAAATGACGACCCATCTTAAGATCCTTGATGGAGGAGCGGAGGTTCTTGGCCAAAATCTCCAGGTAGGCCGTGCTATCCATCTTCCTATGGATGCGGACCAGATGGCCAGGCCCCTTAGCTGAGAAACAGCCCCACAGCATGATGCTGCCACCACCATGCTTGACTGTAGGGATGGTTTTCTTGGGGTCGTATGCAGTGCCATTCAGTCTCCAAACGTCACGTGTGTGGTTGGCACCAAAGATCTCGATCTTGGTCTCATCAGACCAGAGAACCTTGAACCAGTCTGTCTCAGAGTCCTCCAAGTGATCATGAGCAAACTGTAGACGAGCCTTGACATGACGCTTTGAAAGTAAAGGTACCTTACGGGCTCGTCTGGAACGGAGACCATTGTGGTGGAGTACGTTACTTATGGTATTGACTGAAACCAATGTCCCCACTGCCATGAGATCTTCCCGGAGCTCCTTCCTTGTTGTCCTTGGGTTAGCCTTGACTCTTCGGACAAGCCTGGCCTCGGCACGGGTGGAAACTTTCAAAGGCTGTCCAGGCCGTGGAAGGCTAACAGTAGTTCCATAAGCCTTCCACTTCCGGATGATGCTCCCAACAGTGGAGACAGGTAGGCCCAACTCCTTGGAAAGGGTTTTGTACCCCTTGCCAGCCTTGTGATCCTCCACGATCTTGTCTCTGATGGCCTTGGAATGCTCCTTTGTCTTTCCCATGTTGACCAAGTATGAGTGCTGTTCACAAGTTTGGGGAGGGTCTTAATTAGTCAGAAAAGGCTGGAAAAAGAGATAATTAATCCAAACATGTGAAGCTCATTGTTCTTTGTGCCTGAAATACTTCTTAATACCTTAGGGGAACCAAACAGAATTCTTGTGGTTTGAGGGGTTGAATAATAAATTACCCTCTGAATAAACTTTTCACAATTTAAAAAAAAAATAACATTCTTTTTTGCTGCAGTGTATTTCACACTTCCAGGCTGATCTACAGTCCAAATGTCACAATGCCAAGTTAATTCCGAATGTGTAAACCTGCTACATCTGCAGGGGGTTGAATACTACTTGTAGGCACTGTATAAGCCAATACCACCTTCACATTACCAGTGTACCAAGGACATGTTGAGCAACATGAAGGCGGCTGGGGTTATCCGTGACAGTTGTAGCCTTTGGGCAGCTCCGTTGGTCCTGTTAAAGAAGAAGGACAGCACCACTCCCCCGTATTGAGGAATCGCTAGCTGCATTGAGAACTGCAAATTATTTTTCTACCCTTGATCTCACTAGTCACTATTGGCTAGTGTCCGTTGCTGAGGCAGACCGGGGGAAGACCGCCTTTGCCACCCCTATGGCGCTGGAGGTCGGCAGACTGTTGTTCAAAAGCAGTGTCTGACGAACAAATTTGCTTCATCCTGAGGAACTGGCCAGTCGGTACGGCCCGGATGGTGGAGGGGGTATGAGCAGAAGAAGCATGCAGCAGTGCGTTGACTGATGTTTCCTTCCTATGGACGTCGGTCTGAACAATTCGCTCAGAACCGAATGAAATTTTAATATCCAGGAAGTCAACGCAACTGCTGCTATGCTTATGCGTCAATCTGATGTTAAAGGTGTTGTTATTAAGTTCCTCCATAAATGTCTCGAGCTGCTCCACAGTGCCCTGCCAAAAAATCAAAATATCATCAATATACCTTAGCCAGCACTGCACATGGGCGCCAGCCCCTGCACCTCCGTCACCAAAAACCAACCAATCCCAGTACCTCTGCCTTCTATCTAGGTGCCTTGAGTTATGTCCTGTAAACTGTCACAGCGACCCAGACACACATGTGTAGTAGGGGAATATCCCTGCTGAGATGCCAGTGCTAGAGCACTCGTTTGCTGTGGAGTTGAACGCTATGTGAGCAGTTCTTACCTTCAATGAGCAGAAGTCTCTTTTTTCAGATTTCAATATCTCTGTGGGTATCTGGCAGAAATATGGAATACTCTTTACTGCTAAGACCCTGTACACCACTCCCACTAAAGGGGGCTTTACACGCTGCGACATCGCTAATGCGGAGTCGTTGGGGTCACGGAATTTGTGACGCACATCCGGCCGCATTAGCGATGTTGCTGCGTGTGACACCGATGAGCGATTTTGCATCGTTGCAAAAACGTGCAAAATCGCTCATCGGTGACATGGGTCTCCATTCTCGATTATCGTTACTGCAGCAGTAACGATGTAGTTCGTCGCTCCTGCGGCAGCACACATCACTCCGTGTGACACCGCAGAAACGAGGAACCTCTCCTTACCTGCCTCCCAGCCGCTATGAGGAAGGAAGGAGGTGGGCGGGATGTTCCGGCCACTCATCTCCGCCCCTCCGCTGCTATTGGGCGGTCGCTCAGTGACGTCGCTGTGACGCCGCACGGACCGCCCCCTTAGAAAGGAGGCGGTTCGCCGGTCACAGCGACGTCGCCGGTCAGGTAAGTATGTGTGACGGGTCTGGTCGGTGTTGTGCGGCATGGGCAGCGATTTGCCCGTGTCGCGCAACAGATGGGGCGGGTACCCACACTAGCGATATCGGGACCGATATCGCAGTGTGTAAAGTAGCCTTTAGTCACATGACCAAGACTGTATCTGTGTCCCTACAACACACTTGAGACAAATGTGTGTGTGAGCCTGCATTGTGGGGTATATATAATATATTATAGAGCTGGGAAGGATCATTCTAAGCAGTGAGCTGTTCCAGTATTTGTAGGAAAATACCCAGTAGAAGCATCAAACACAGCACCAATACCTCCCATCAGTATCCCACCACAGTGCCATGTAACCCATGCCCTACACTCCCATCTACACCAATACTATACAGGCACAAACTAGTATATCTGACTAAAAGCCCCCAAAATATGAAGAACGGCCTATAGTTGAGTGTGGATATAAAATCTATGTGAGCAGAGCTAGAATAGAAATCACTGATCGCATTGAAGTCATTCTGACCATAAATCACCATGATATCAAGGTGAGGAGTTGTGTGTTACTGCTGGGAGGAAAGGGTTAACAGTGGAATATTAAGGTGCATTTCTGTGTGCAGTGTTACTAGTCAATGTAACAATTCAATATGAGCTGCTCTTGGTGCCGGGGGAGGGAGATGCTCTCCTGAGCAAGATAGATGGGGAATGAACATGATATCTATATAGTGTAAGGCAGGGGGTCTCAAACTCGGCTGGGTGTATGGGCCGCACAGAGGAAAAAAATAATTTGGGGGGCTGCATTCTTTGCAGGACAAAGTGACATTTTTATTGGTACCATATATATATATTTTTTTCACACACCTTTGGATGACTGATTTTCAACATTTTTCACTTGTTTATTATAACAAATGTGCACATTCTTTGGTTAAATCTAAAAAAAAAAAATTTGATGTTAAAAAAAGTCATGCCTTATTTTGTTTTTTTTTTACATTTTATCCCTTTCTTTTAACTAATAGTGTTACAATTATGACGCTAGCGTTTTGTGAAGGGAATGCTTTGCCTACTTCCGTGACTATGGCCTTCCGGAACTGCTGCATTTTGGCTGACCTCTCCGCCTCGGGAATAAGAGACATAAAGTTCTCCTTGTAGCGTGGGTCTAACAGTGTTACCAACCAGTAATGATTGTCGGCCAAGATGTTCTTAACGCGAGGGTCACGAGACAGGCAGCTTACCATAAAGTCATCCATGTGCGCCAGACTCTTAACAGCCATCACTTCAGTATCCAGACCAACACGATGACTGAACATGCTGTCCTCCTCCTTCTCCTCCTCCTCCTCCTCCTCCTCCTCATCATCTACCCTGTCCTCTGGCCAGCCACGCTGAACTGAGCATATGATTAGTATGCATGTCATATCCTCAATTTGGCCGGAGAGTTGCTCCATGTCTTCATCCTCCTCCTCGTCATAGTCCTCCACTGCACGTTGTGATGAGACGAGGCTGGACTGTGTGTTATCACCCACACCCACTACTGTTTCTTGCTCCAACTCATCGTGTTCCGCCTGCAATGCATCATGTTTGGTTTTGAGCAGAGACCGTTTTAGAAGGCAGAGAAGCGGTATGGTGACGCTAATAATGGCGTCATCGCCGCTCACCATCTTAGTGGAGTCCTCAAAGTTTTGGAGGATGGTACATAGGTCGGACATCCATCTCCACTCCTCAGGTGTTATGTGTGGAGTTTGACCCATTTCCCGACGGCTTAGGTGATGCAGGTACTCAACAACTGCCCTCTTCTGCTCACATATCCTGATCAACATGTGCAGAGTTGAATTCCAACGCGTGGGGACATCACACACCAGTCTGTGAGCCGGAAGATGCAAACGACGCTGAAAGCCGGCAAGGCCGGCTGAAGCAGTAGGTGACTTTCGAAAATGTGCAGACAGGCAGCGAACTTTTACCAGCAGATCAGACAGCTCTGGGTATGACTTTAGAAACCGCTGAACCACGAGGTTGAGCACATGGGCCATGCATGGAACATGTGTCAGCTGGCCTCGCCTCAAAGCCGCCACCAGGTTCCGGCCATTGTCACACACAACCTTTCCTGGCTTTAGGTTCAGAGGTGTTAGCCAGTGATCTGCATGCTGTTTTAGAGCTGTCCACACCTCTTCTGCATTGTGGGGTTTGTCACCTATGCAGATTAGCTGCAGCACAGTCTGTTGCCGCTTCGCCGAGGCAGTGCTGCAGTGCTTCCAGCTTGGGACTGGTGTGGAGGGTAAAGTGGATGAGGATGCGCAGGAGGAGGAGGAGGCTGAAGAGCATGACATTCCGGAGCTGTAGAGTGTGGGTGAAACCCTGACTGAGGTAGGGCCTGCAAACCTTGGTGTGGGAAGGACTTGTTCCGTTCCTCGCTCAAACTGGGTCCCAGCTGGGCTGGGCTGGGTCCCTACCCGGCTGGGTAGGGCGTTGTGGGGGGTTTGTCTATCTCCGTTTGAGGTGAGTTTGTTTAAGTTAGCCTTTCTTTGGCGTTTTTTGGAGCCCTGCGGGTTGGGGAGTTGGTATCGCCCAGTAAGGCGTTCCCCGGGGGCTTGGATTGGGGTGACATTATGTCAGTGGAAAACGGAGTTGAATTTTGGATTAGGAAATCGAAAACTGATCAGAGAGGTGTGGGTAGACTAGTCCGTTTGGGGATGGTTGTGGCATCTGATATGTGCCCGTTCAAGTGTCTCGGGAATTTTCAACAGATCCGTCCGAAGGTGGATGGCCCCTTATTATGTCACGAGGATGGGTCCTTTTTATCGAGATACCAATTTGTGAGTGTTTTTAGGGCATGTTTGAAGTCGTTGGGCTTAGATCCGAAGTCTTTCGGATTGGGGCAGCGACGGAGGCCTCTATATGCGGCCTACCGGAGGAGACAGTTAAGCAGATTGGTAGGTGAAAGTCGCAGCGCTTTAAGTCGTATGTACGTCCCCAGGTGGTTGTTGGCAATTGAGGGGAAAAGGGGGGGTATTAGGGTAGCAATGGGGGGGTGAGAGTGTGTGTTTTTTGTCAATTTGGTTTGGTGAGGCAATAAAATGGTGTCGTCTGTACATTTTGTATTGCAGAAGCACCCCCTCTTCCTTCCCTGGTCTGGATCCTTGGCCACTCTTATGTGTATTGGGGAGCCCGACGAGCGGACGCGAGATGGAACGGGAGACAGCTAGGTTTTGAGAAGGACCTGGCTCTCGTGCGATGGCTCGGTGTTCGGGGGTTAGGGTGGAACAGGGTGTTGCAGGAGGTGCATAGATACGCCCGGTTGGACAGACCTCCTGACATGTTAGTGTTGCATGCCGGGGGGAATGATTTGGGTGGGCGTCCTTTTCGAATCTTGATAAAGGACATCAAACATGATTTGTTACGGTTATGGGTGTCGTTTCCAGGTCTAACGATAGTCTGGTCGGAGATAGTAGCGAGAAAGAGTTGGCAGAAAGCGCGGTCAGTTGACAGGTTGAACAAGGCGCGGGCGAAGGTTAATAGGGCGATCTCGAAGTTTGTTAGTCGGAACGGGGGTATAGCAATACGGCATGTTGAGTTGGAAAGGACGGAAGAGGAATTTTGGTTGGCTGACGGGGTACACCTTAATGCGGTGGGAACTGACTTATGGGCTCTTGGCTTGCAGGGAGGTATTGAGAGGGCCCTTTGGTTGCGGGGGGTCTCAGGCACTTGAAGGGTTTCAAGGTGCCTTCGTTGTGGTGTTGTTTATTGGTGGGTCCTTGAAGTTGGTTTAAAATTGGTTCGGGGATTCATCCGGGTATGGATCCCCTCATTGGCAGAATTGATGGTCCCCTGGTGATTTTGGGGGGGAACCCCGACGGGGTATGTCGGGGCCCCTGGGGGTGGGGTTGGGGTTGACGGAGGATTAACCCTTACCATTTGGTGCTCCTGAGCCAGTGTGGGTAACGGCTGGGAGCAAGTTGAGGTTTTTTATTGCTCGGTTATGGGAATCACCAGGGTTTTGGTAGCTTCAAGGACCTTACCACATTGCAAATTTTATTGGTTATGTATTCTTGTTAATAAAATGGCTGCTATGGCCAAAATTATCCAAAGATAAATTTGTGTCTGTGTAATTACTTTTAAATAAGAAATGGGAATGGAGGTGTGGGGTATGAAAGGAAGACCGGAGTCAACAATTCCAGGGTCAAGCATGTTTATTTGCCTAAGCTTCGTTCCAGGGTAGAAAGGGTAAGAGTGCCTTTCAGAATTCGAAGTGGTCGGACTGTACGGGCCACCAAGAACTGCAGGAGAGCTTGAACATCTTCCCATGGATTTGCGACATCCTCCCTCATCAGTTACGTAGGTAAGCAGGTTCTCAGCATTGCAGCCCATTTGTTATCTTAAGTTAGTTAAGCGGGGTTAACTAACCTGTCAGTTCAGCCTCAGGTCTAAAGCAGAGGCCTGGACTCCACTCCTTACTCCTCACTCCACAACTCTCCTTAAAAACAACTGACTCCTTTTTCCTGCCCCGGGGTCTCCAGACCCCTAGGTGGGCGTTTCCTTCCGTCAGGTCCTGCCCACTGGTGTGCCTGTCTTTCCCTGGGGGAGGTGACTAGGGTTTTCTGGTTGGCTTTGTGTGACTTAGGTGAGGGAAGTTGTTATGCGGGGGCCTATGTGTGACTACCTGCAGTGTCAGGGCGTCACATATGTATGTGTGTATGTCTGCTAAAGGAATCCGCACCGTCATATTTACAAACACAAAATGTTGACTCTATGCACAGAAGAGAGTCATTCTATTTACATGATTTGTGTTTTTTTACCTTTTAAAACTATCATTAAATGTTAAGTTTTAGTTAGGGATTTATGCTTCTGTCTGTCTCTCTCCCAGTCTCTGTCATCTGTCTGTCTCTGTGTGTCTCTATCTCTATCCATGTCTGTCTGTCTCTCTATCTCTGTCTGTCTCTCTGTGTCTGTCTGTCTCTCTCTCTCTTTGTGGCTGTCTGTTTCTATGTCTGTCTGTCTCTTTTCCAGGCCTGTCTCTTTTCCAGGTCTGTCTCTTTTCCAGGTCTGTCTCTTTCCCTGTCTGTCTGTCTCTTCCCCTGTCTGTCTCTTCCCCTGTCTGTCTCTTCCCCTGTCTGTCTCTGTATTTCTTTGTCTGTCTCTGTCTTTCTCTTCCCCTGTCTGTCTCTTTCCCTGTCTCTCTCTGCCTGTCTCTCTTTGTCTCTCTCTGTCTGACTCATTCCCCGTTTGTCTCTTTCCCTGTCTATCTCTGTATTTCTTTGTCTGTCTCTATCTGTCTGTCTCTCTCTGTCTGTCTCTTCCCCTGTCTGTCTCTTTCCCTGTCGGTCTGCCTTTTCTCCTGCCTGTCTCTGTATGTTTGTCTCTGTCTGTTTCCCTATCTGCCTCTGTCTCTTTCTCTGTCTCTGTCTGTCTGCCTTTTTTCCCTGTCTATCTCTGTCTGTCTCTTTCCCTGTCTGCCTCTGTCTGTTTGTCTCTGTCTCTTTCCCTGTCTGTCTATGCCTATCTGTCTCTGTCTGTTTGTCTCTCAGTCTGTGTCTGTCTCTCTCTATCTGTCTCCCCACTGACATCATATTATCTCACACATAAGCTTCTTATACTATGAATGTCCTTTGTTCTTATAGCAACCAATCACAGCTGCTATTAATAACTTGCAGCTCCCACCTCCATTCAGTTTAATGGAGGCAGGTTTTTTGGAGAGTAACTGTAAAGCGCGGGGTTAAATATTCCTGTTAAAACATAGTCTACGACGTTCCCTGAGTCACATGAGGTGTCTGCAAAATTTTGTGTTTGTAAATATGACGGTGCGGATTCCTTTAGCAGACATACACACATACATATGTGACGCCCTGACACTGCAGGTAGTCACACATAGGCCCCCGCATAACAACTTCCCTCACCTAAGTCACACAAAGCCAACCAGAAAATCCTAGTCACCTCCCCCAGGGAAAGACAGGCACACCAGTGGGCAGGACCAGACGGAAGGAAACGCCCACCTAGGGGTCTGGAGACCCCGGGGCAGGAAAAAGGAGTCAGTTGTTTTTAAGGAGAGTTGTGGAGTGAGGAGTAAGGAGTGGAGTCCAGGCCTCTGCTTTAGACCTGAGGCTGAACTGACAGGTTAGTTAACCCCGCTTAACTAACTTAAGACAACAAATGGGCTGCAATGCTGAGAACCTGCTTACCTACGTAACTGATGAGGGAGGATGTCGCAAATCCATGGGAAGATGTTCAAGCTCTCCTGCAGTTCTTGGTGGTCCGTACAGTCCGACCACTTCGAATTCTGAAAGGCACTCTTACCCTTTCTACCCTGGAACGAAGCTTACGCAAATAAACATGCTTGACCCTGGAATTGTTGACTCCGGTCTTCCTTTCATACCCCACACCTCCATTCCCATTTCTTATTTAAAAGTAATTACACAGACACAAATTTATCTTTGGATAATTTTGGCCATAGCAGCCATTTTATTAACAAGAATACATAACCAATAAAATTTGCAATGTGGTAAGGTCCTTGAAGCTACCAAAACCCTGGTGATTCCCATAACCGAGCAATAAAAAACCTCAACTTGCTCCCAGCCGTTACCCACACTGGCTCAGGAGCACCAAATGGTAAGGGTTAATCCTCCGTCAACCCCAACCACACCCCCAGGGGCCCCGACATACCCCGTCGGGGTTCCCCCCCAAAATCACCAGGGGACCATCAATTCTGCCAATGAGGGGATCCATACCCGGATGAATCCCCGAACCAATTTTAAACCAACTTCAAGGACCCACCAATAAACAACACCACAACGAAGGCACCTTGAAACCCTTCAAGTGCCTGAGACCCCCCGCAACCAAAGGGCCCTCTCAATACCTCCCTGCAAGCCAAGAGCCCATAAGTCAGTTCCCACCGCATTAAGGTGTACCCCGTCAGCCAACCAAAATTCCTCTTCCGTCCTTTCCAACTCAACATGCCGTATTGCTATACCCCCGTTCCGACTAACAAACTTCGAGATCGCCCTATTAACCTTCGCCCGCGCCTTGTTCAACCTGTCAACTGACCGCGCTTTCTGCCAACTCTTTCTCGCTACTATCTCCGACCAGACTATCGTTAGACCTGGAAACGACACCCATAACCGTAACAAATCATGTTTGATGTCCTTTATCAAGATTCGAAAAGGACGCCCACCCAAATCATTCCCCCCGGCATGCAACACTAAGATGTCAGGAGGTCTGTCCAACCGGGCGTATCTATGCACCTCCTGCAACACCCTGTTCCACCCTAACCCCCGAACACCGAGCCATCGCACGAGAGCCAGGTCCTTCTCAAAACCTAGCTGTCTCCCGTTCCATCTCGCGTCCGCTCGTCGGGCTCCCCAATACACATAAGAGTGGCCAAGGATCCAGACCAGGGAAGGAAGGGGGGGTGCTTCTGCAATACAAAATGTACAGACGACACCATTTTATTGCCTCACCAAACCAAATTGACAAAAAACACACACTCTCCCCCCCCCCCCATTGCTACCCTAATACCCCCCCCTTTTCCCCTCAATTGCCAACAACCACCTGGGGACGTACATACGACTTAAAGCGCTGCGACTTCCACCTACCAATCTGCTTAACTGTCTCCTCCGGTAGGCCGCACATAGAGGCCTCCGTCGCTGCCCCAATCCGAAAGACTTCGGATCTAACCCCAACGACTTCAAACATGCCCTAAAAACACTCACAAATTGGTATCTCGATAAAAAGGACCCATCCTCGTGACATAATAAGGGGCCATCCACCTTCGGACGGATCTGTTGAAAATTCCCGAGACACTTGAACGGGCACATATCAGATGCCACAACCATCCCCAAACGGACTAGTCTACCCACACCTCTCTGATCAGTTTTCGATTTCCTAATCCAAAATTCAACTCCGTTTTCCACTGACAATGTCACCCCAATCCAAGCCCCCGGGGAACGCCTTACTGGGCGATACCAACTCCCCAACCCGCAGGGCTCCAAAAAACGCCAAAGAAAAGGCTAACTTAAACAAACTCACCTCAAACGGAGATAGACAAACCCCCCACAACGCCCTACCCAGCCCAGCCCAGCTGGGACCCAGTTTGAGCGAGGAACGGAACAAGTCCTTCCCACACCAAGGTTTGCAGGCCCTACCTCAGTCAGGGTTTCACCCACACTCTACAGCTCCGGAATGTCATGCTCTTCAGCCTCCTCCTCCTCCTGCGCATCCTCATCCACTTTACCCTCCACACCAGTCCCAAGCTGGAAGCACTGCAGCACTGCCTCGGCGAAGCGGCAACAGGCTGTGCTGCAGCTAATCTGCATAAGTGACAAATCCCACAATGCAGAAGAGGTGTGGACAGCTCTAAAACAGCATGCAGATCACTGGCTCACACCTCTGAACCTAAAGCCAGGAAAGGTTGTGTGTGACAATGGCCGGAACCTAGTGGCGGCTTTGAGGCGAGGCCAGCTGACACATGTTCCATGCATGGCCCATGTGCTCAACCTCGTGGTTCAGCGGTTTCTAAAGTCATACCCAGAGCTGTCTCATCTGCTGGTAAAAGTTCGCCGCCTGTCTGCACATTTTCGAAAGTCACCTACTGCTTCAGCCGGCCTTGCCGGCTTTCAGCGTCATTTGCATCTTCCGGCTCACAGACTGGTGTGTGATGTCCCCACGCGTTGGAATTCAACTCTGCACATGTTGATCAGGATATGTGAGCAGAAGAGGGCAGTTGTTGAGTACCTGCATCACCTAAGCCGTCGGGAAATGGGTCAAACTCCACACATAACACCTGAGGAGTGGAGATGGATGTCCGACCTATGTACCATCCTCCAAAACTTTGAGGACTCCACCAAGATGGTGAGCGGCGATGACGCCATTATTAGCGTCACCATACCGCTTCTCTGCCTTCTAAAACGGTCTCTGCTCAAAACCAAACATGATGCATTGCAGGCGGAACACGATGAGTTGGAGCAAGAAACAGTAGTGGGTGTGGGTGATAACACATAGCCCAGCCTCGTCTCATCACAACGTGCAGTGGAGGACTATGACGAGGAGGAAGATGAAGACATGGAGCAATTCTCCGGCCAAATTGAGGATATGACATGCATACCAGTCATATGCTCAGTTCAGCGTGGCTGGCCAGAGGACAGGGTAGATGAGGAGGAGGAGGAGAAGGAGGAGGACAGCATGTTCAGTCATCGTGTTGGTCTGGATACTGAAGTGATGGCTGTTAAGAGTCTGGCGCACATGGATGACTTTATGGTAAGCTGCCTGTCTCGTGACCCTCGCGTTAAGAACATCTTGGCCGACAATCATTACTGGTTGGTAACACTGTTAGACCCACGCTACAAGGAGAACTTTATGTCTCTTATTCCCGAGGCGGAGAGGTCAGCCAAAATGCAGCAGTTCCGGAAGGCCATAGTCACGGAAATAGGCAAAGCATTCCCTTCACAAAACGCTAGCGTCATAATTGTAACACTATTAGTTAAAAGAAAGGGATAAAATGTAAAAAAAAACAAAATAAGGCATGACTTTTTTTTAACATCACATTTATTTTTTTTAGATTTAACCAAAGAATGTGCACATTTGTTATAATAAACAAGTGAAAAATGTTGAAAATCAGTCATCCAAAGGTGTGTGAAAAAAATATATACATATATGGTACCAATAAAAATGTCACTTTGTCTTGCAAAGAATGCAGCCCCCCAAATTATTTTTTTCCTCTGTGCGGCCCATACACCCAGCCGAGTTTGAGACCCCCTGCCTTACACTATATAGATATTATGTTCATTCCCCATCTATCTTGCTCAGGAGAGCATCTCCCTCCCCCGGCACCAAGAGCAGCTCATACTGAATTGTTACATTGACTAGTAATGTGAAGCCCCACAGGTGTTGTGCAGCTGCATTACCTTCAGGGACTCCACGCTGCTGGATCTGGATCACAGGTAGGAGATCTTCTCTGTAGTCGTGACGCCACTCTCAGATTTGCGGTCAGTGGGGACCGCCACTGCAGGTTAAGGGCTGCCTGGGGCTGATGGTGGGTGCAGTCGGATGTAGTGGCCTCCTGAGAGTGAGGCAAGCCCCAGGGCCCTGTGTAGTTGTGTAGAACTACAAGGCGCAGAATGACTCCACACAAGCAGGATGTCTTTCAGGGTTTTTACTCACAGTTGATGGCAGGGTGAGTGACCCGGGCATAGCTGGGATGAACCAGGTGGGAACCAGGTGTCCTTCAGGCTGACTTGTGAGGGTGACTACTAACTCGCCTTCCTTAGCCCTTGTTGGTTTGGGGTAACCCCGACTTTTAGTCCCTATGGGGGTCACCCAGGGAAGATGCTGCAGCCTCTCTCCCCTTCGTTTGCCGTGTGCTTGTCGCCTGGACCAGGCCACTCCAGCTGCTTGCCTCCTGTGACCTATGGGCCCTAACTGTGGCTACGTGGCTGCGGCTTTTAGTTGTTGTGGTGTGGGCTTTGAGGGCCCCACACCGGCAGGTTTAGCAAAAGAAAGATGGATCTATCTCCGCTCCGGGATCTGCCGCCCGTTTGGGCCTGGTACTCTCTAGCAGTCTCCTTACTTCCCACTCCGTGCCCTCTCTTTAGCTGAAGATGGATTTCGGGTAGCACTCCTAGTTGACCGTTCTCCCCCGTCAATAGCCACTGCGCGGGCGCTGTTAGACAGCACAAGCCCCACAGGTCTGCTTCTCACTGAGCCCTATGGAGTTCTGCCCTAACCGACTCACTGCCCCTCCTCTCCTGTTCTTGCCTACGCCACTTAGTAACCAGACTCTCTTACCACACCCCTTGAGAGGAGATGGAGGCCGTGCTCATGCTTCGCCCCCTCCTGGGATCCCCAGGGGTCCTCTCATAGGTACATGTGTGAGACCTGATCACTATGCGCCTGTGTTCCACACCCCGGTCAGCCTTCCGGATTACCTGTATTGTACTGTCCCCAGCATGGGTGCAGTACTCAGTGGTGCCTGACCAGGTCAGGGGCGCCACATTCCCCCTTAGTTATCACCAGCACGTCCTCGGGCTGCAAGACAACATTTTAAATGCATAAAACATTAAAACATGGTAAAACATTTTAAGATCACCAGGTATCATACATCACCACCCTCCACCCACAAGTCCGTTAACCCACCCAAAACCCTTTCAGGAGGCAGGTCACCGGTTTCTTTTGGTAACCAGGTCTGGGCCATCCACTTCCCCAGACCTTTCCTCCAATCTGCCTCTCCCGTTGGCCGCGCCTTCAGCCACTTCTGGCAGGATGTAGAGGCGGCTTTCATGGGCTGGTGGTTTCAGGGTATACCTGGCCCGGTGGATCCGCGCCTTCAGCCTCTTCTGGCAGGATGTAGAGGCGGCCTCCACAGTTGGTGCTGACCAGGTACCCTCTTTGTGGTGGAGAGCCAGGCCCCATAAACAGGCATGCTCTCTGGTCGCAGGCGAGCCAAGGCCCTATATACGGACGGACTCCTCCTGGTCGCAGACGAGCCAAGCCCCTAAACAGGCTGGCTCTGGTGGTGGTGCCTCTGGTGTAACTATTTACACTGCGAGAGTTTGTGGCTATAGCCAGTTCATAGCCTTAAGGTTTATGGTTTTCTCACAATAGTTTTTGTGGGCACATGCTTAAACTTGAGAACGTTGCAAAACAAACTTTTCAAAACTTGTAACTTCTGTGCTTTATGTGGATTCCTCTACTCCTCCATACCAGGGCTTTGGCCGGTAGGGCTGCGGCACCTGCTGCTTTCTTGCTCTTTGTCGTCGTCGGAGGTAGTCTCATCTGTAGGTTCCTTGTCTTTTCTTTCTTGATCTTCATCTGTTTCCTTTTCTGCATCTGTTTCTTTATCTTTAGGACATGGTGCAACATCCAGTGCATACCATCCTCTTTCTCCTTGATGCATAGTGAACTGTACTGAGTCTCCAATTTTCAAATTCCTTCCAGGGTGTCCTCTGGGCAAGTGGGCTCTCACATCCCTTCTATTAACGAAAATTCCTTCTTTCATGCCTCGTGCCACAATAAAGCCGTATCCGCTTTTCAAATTAAAGTCCTCCACAACTCCTCTACAAAGGGGTCCTCTAGCCTGTGCCTTGGCTCTTCTCAGGAACTTTTTCTCTTGTAGATCTCTGGCCGTAACTTCTCTCTGCTCTGGGAATGGCGATGCAGGGGACAGTGTTGTTCTATTACGACGCCGTGTCTTACGGGCTGGATCTTGCTTGGTTGCTGTTACTTCGCTGCCTGCAGGCCCCCAGGTAAGGTTGCTGGACAAATCTTCCTCAGCCGATGGGGTCAGGTCTTCTTCATCCCAGCGGGAATATGGTAGCATCTCCGGCTCTGGGCATGGATCCACTGCTGGTGGCTCCTGAGTCAGCTCCTTAGCTTCTTGCCCTCCTCTCCCCCTTAGTTCTTCGCTGCACTCTGCTTGTGGCAGCGCTTGGGATGAGTGTTCCTCAGCTGGCCCAGGCGGTGGACTCTTCGGCGTGGTTGCTGCCGGGATTGCCTTAGGAGTGTGCGGAGGGAGCATGTACTGGTCCACCATCTCCTGTGGGAACTTGGCCTCCAGGTCAGCCTTCAGCTGCCAGTATGCGGGGTCCTCCCCCAGCGTGGATTTCCTAGCAGGGAGCTCCTTAGCCTGGGGAGCGGTGTCTGCTCTGGCCCTACAGGCCGGGGTAAATGAGGGTACGTCTGTCTTTTCTTGGCGGACCGCGCCTGGCATGGCGGCGGCCTGGTCTTGGCGGGCCGCGCCTGGCATGGCGGCGGCCTGGTCTTGGCGGGCCGCGCCTGGCATGGCGGCGGCCTGGATCGGCGTTGCAGCCTCGCTGGGATCCGTGCAGGTGGAGCTGGGCGTCGCTGCGGTGATCGGGGCTTGGCGGGCCGCACCTGGCGTGGCTGCGGCCTGGTTCAGCATCTCACTGGCGGCGCGGACGAGCGTCGCGGCTGCGGTGGGATCTTGGCGGACTGGGCTCAGCAGGGTGGCAGCCTGGGTCAGCGTCACACCTGCGGCACGGATGAGTATCGCCGTGGCAGTCGGGCCTTTGCGGGCTAGGCGGGGCATCGCTGCGGCGGCCTGGATTTGGCGGGCCGCATCTAGCGTGGCTGCGGCCTCGCTCGGCGTCGCCGCGCCGGGCGCCTCTTCTGGGACCGCGGGCGTAGCTGCAGGGGTCGGAGCACTTGCGCTGGCCGGGGCATCTCTGGACTCACCCATCTGTGGCAGCATCGGGGTCTGAGTCGTCGCCGCTCGGTCTGGCAGGCGTCGCGCGACTCCCTCCTCGTAGGTCCGCACCGCCGCAGCCATCTCCAGGAGCTCCGTGCGTCCCTCACTGAGCTGTCGTACAATCCTAGCCTCCAGCTGGTCGCAGAAGATAGCGAGCTCCCGGCACCACCAGGCAGCAGAGCCTGGCTCTGGGTATCCGCGTCTGGACTCCATTTTCTCTAGCACACTGCTGGGTTCTCTTCTGCTCCGCCGTCTCTGGACGCTTCCGCTTTCTTCACCAGCGAGGTCCGAACTCTGCAGGGGATCTCTGGGTAGCCACACCTCTTCGTGGGCGGTAACTTCTTCCAGCGCGGGCTGCTGTTGTTTTTCAGCGCGCTTTTCATGGTGGCAATATGGCGGCGCTTCCAATTTTTCAAGCGGACCGCCCAGGCACATGGTCACCTGTCTGAACAGGTCTAGTCCTTATCCTGTTCGTGACGCCAGATGTGAAGCCCCACAGGTGTTGTGCAGCTGCATTACCTTCAGGGACTCCACGCTGCTGGATCTGGATCACAGGTAGGAGATCTTCTCTGTAGTCGTGACGCCACTCTCAGATTTGCGGTCAGTGGGGACCGCCACTGCAGGTTAAGGGCTGCCTGGGGCTGATGGTGGGTGCAGTCGGATGTAGTGGCCTCCTGAGAGTGAGGCAAGCCCCAGGGCCCTGTGTAGTTGTGTAGAACTACAAGGCGCAGAATGACTCCACACAAGCAGGATGTCTTTCAGGGTTTTTACTCACAGTTGATGGCAGGGTGAGTGACCCGGGCATAGCTGGGATGAACCAGGTGGGAACCAGGTGTCCTTCAGGCTGACTTGTGAGGGTGACTACTAACTCGCCTTCCTTAGCCCTTGTTGGTTTGGGGTAACCCCGACTTTTAGTCCCTATGGGGGTCACCCAGGGAAGATGCTGCAGCCTCTCTCCCCTTCGTTTGCCGTGTGCTTGTCGCCTGGACCAGGCCACTCCAGCTGCTTGCCTCCTGTGACCTATGGGCCCTAACTGTGGCTACGTGGCTGCGGCTTTTAGTTGTTGTGGTGTGGGCTTTGAGGGCCCCACACCGGCAGGTTTAGCAAAAGAAAGATGGATCTATCTCCGCTCCGGGATCTGCCGCCCGTTTGGGCCTGGTACTCTCTAGCAGTCTCCTTACTTCCCACTCCGTGCCCTCTCTTTAGCTGAAGATGGATTTCGGGTAGCACTCCTAGTTGACCGTTCTCCCCCGTCAATAGCCACTGCGCGGGCGCTGTTAGACAGCACAAGCCCCACAGGTCTGCTCCTCACTGAGCCCTATGGAGTTCTGCCCTAACCGACTCACTGCCCCTCCTCTCCTGTTCTTGCCTACGCCACTTAGTAACCAGACTCTCTTACCACACCCCTTGAGAGGAGATGGAGGCCGTGCTCATGCTTCGCCCCCTCCTGGGATCCCCAGGGGTCCTCTCATAGGTACATGTGTGAGACCTGATCACTATGCGCCTGTGTTCCACACCCCGGTCAGCCTTCCGGATTACCTGTATTGTACTGTCCCCAGCATGGGTGCAGTACTCAGTGGTGCCTGACCAGGTCAGGGGCGCCACAGTAACACTGCACACAGAAATGCACCTTAATATTCCACTGTTAACCCTTTCCTCCCAGCAGTAACACACAACTCCTCACCTTGATATCATGGTGATTTATGGTCAGAATGACTTCAATGCGATCAGTGATTTCTATTCTAGCTCTGCTCACATAGATTTTATATCCACACTCAACTATAGGCCGTTCTTCATATTTTGGGGGCTTTTAGTCAGATATACTAGTTTGTGCCTGTATAGTATTGGTGTAGATGGGAGTGTAGGGCATGGGTTACATGGCACTGTGGTGGGATACTGATGGGAGGTATTGGTGCTGTGTTTGATGCTTCTACTGGGTATTTTCCTACAAATACTGGAACAGCTCACTGCTTAGAATGATCCTTCCCAGCTCTATAATATATTATATATACCCCACAATGCAGGCTCACACACACATTTGTCTCAAGTGTGTTGTAGGGACACAGATACAGTCTTGGTCATGTGACTAAAGGCTACTTTACACACTGCGATATCGGTCCCGATATCGCTAGTGTGGGTACCCGCCCCCATCTGTTGCGCGACACGGGTAAATCGCTGCCCATGCCGCACAACACCGACCAGACCCGTCACACATACTTACCTGCCCGGCGACGTCGCTGTGACCGGCGAACCGCCTCCTTTCTATCTATCTAATACGATGACAACAGCTCTCCATACCTGCAGTCCACCACAAGGACCACCCTCTCTAATCCCTGAAAAATGAAATCATCCTCAGTGACGAAGAGAGGGGGCTAAGCGCCCCCATGGTCTCAGAGCATTAACTCTTCTAAGAGTCCTAAGAGTCCTGCTCACACTGATGGGGTGCAGCTGTGGGACCCTATTTTCAGAGATGATGTCCTCCACCCAACTCTCAAAAAGCTGAAAGGGTCTTCAGTAGAGATGGATAGTCGAGCTGGGCTATCAGACGGTCACCTCTGTAGCTGTAGTGTCATTTTTCCTATGGTCCAATGTGTAAATTAAACAAAAAAGTGCACGTTTGTTATGATGTCCAAGATGGGGACCAGGATGTGGACATAATAAAAAATTAGGGAACATGATAGGAGACATTTCTACAATACATATAATCATTCTTATCTATCTAATACGATGACAACAGCTCTCCATACCTGCAGTCCACCACAAGGACCACCCTCTCTAATCCCTGAAAAATGAAATCATCCTCAGTGACGAAGAGAGGGGGCCAAGCGCCCCCCATGGTACCAGAGCATTGACTCTTCTAAGAGTCCTAAGAGTCCTGCTCACACTGATGGGGTGAAGCTCTGGGACCCTATTTTCAGAGATGATGTCCTCCACCCGACTCTCAAAAAGCTGAAAGGGTCTTCAGTAGAGATGGATAGTCGAGCTGGGCTATCAGACGGTCACCTATGTAGCTGTAGTGTCATTTTTCCTATGGTCCAATGTGTAAATTAAACAAAAAAGTGCACGTTTGTTATGATGTCCAAGATGGGGACCAGGATGTGGACATAATAAGAAATTAGGGAACATGATAGGAGACATTTCTACAATACATTTAATCATTCTTATCTATCTAATACGATGACAACAGCTCTCCATACCTGCAGTCCACCACAAGGACCACCCTCTCTAATCCCTGAAAAATGAAATCATCCTCAGTGACGAAGAGAGGGGGCTAAGTGCCCCCAATGGTCTCAGAGCATTGACTCTTCTAAGAGTCCTAAGAGTCCTGCTCACACTGATGGGGTGCAGCTGTGGGACCCTATTTTCAGAGATGATGTCCTCCACCCAACTCTCAAAAAGCTGAAAGGGTCTTCAGTAGAGATGGATAGTCGAGCTGGGCTATCAGACGGTCACCTCTGTAGCTGTAGTGTCATTTTTCCTATGGTCCAATGTGTAAATTAAACAAAAAAGTGCACGTTTGTTATGATGTCCAAGATGGGGACCAGGATGTGGACATAATAAAAAATTAGGGAACATGATAGGAGACATTTCTACAATACATATAATCATTCTTATCTATCTAATACGATGACAACAGCTCTCCATACCTGCAGTCCACCACAAGGACCACCCTCTCTAATCCCTGAAAAATGAAATCATCCTCAGTGACGAAGAGAGGGGGCTAAGCGCCCCCATGGTCTCAGAGCATTAACTCTTCTAAGAGTCCTAAGAGTCCTGCTCACACTGATGGGGTGCAGCTGTGGGACCCTATTTTCAGAGATGATGTCCTCCACCCAACTCTCAAAAAGCTGAAAGGGTCTTCAGTAGAGATGGATAGTCGAGCTAGGCTATCAGACGGTCACCTCTGTAGCTGTAGTGTCATTTTTCCTATGGTCCAATGTGTAAATTAAACAAAAAAGTGCACGTTTGTTATGATGTCCAAGATGGGGACCAGGATGTGGACATAATAAAAAATTAGGGAACATGATAGGAGACATTTCTACAATACATATAATCAATCTTATCTATCTAATACGATGACAACAGCTCTCCATACCTGCAGTCCACCACAAGGACCACCCTCTCTAATCCCTGAAAAATGAAATCATCCTCAGTGACGAAGAGAGGGGGCCAAGCGCCCCCCATGGTACCAGAGCATTGACTCTTCTAAGAGTCCTAAGAGTCCTGCTCACACTGATGGGGTGAAGCTGTGGGACCCTATTTTCAGAGATGATGTCCTCCACCCGACTCTCAAAAAGCTGAAAGGGTCTTCAGTAGAGATGGATAGTCGAGCTGGGCTATCAGACGGTCACCTCTGTAGCTGTAGTGTCATTTTTCCTATGGTCCAATGTGTAAATTAAACAAAAAAGTGCACGTTTGTTATGATGTCCAAGATGGGGACCAGGATGTGGACATAATAAAAAATTAGGGAACATGATAGGAGACATTTCTACAATACATATAATCATTCTTATCTATCTAATACGATGACAACAGCTCTCCATACCTGCAGTCCACCACAAGGACCACCCTCTCTAATCCCTGAAAAATGAAATCATCCTCAGTGACGAAGAGAGGGGGCTAAGCGCCCCCATGGTCTCAGAGCATTAACTCTTCTAAGAGTCCTAAGAGTCCTGCTCACACTGATGGGGTGCAGCTGTGGGACCCTATTTTCAGAGATGATGTCCTCCACCCAACTCTCAAAAAGCTGAAAGGGTCTTCAGTAGAGATGGATAGTCGAGCTGGGCTATCAGACGGTCACCTCTGTAGCTGTAGTGTCATTTTTCCTATGGTCCAATGTGTAAATTAAACAAAAAAGTGCACGTTTGTTATGATGTCCAAGATGGGGACCAGGATGTGGACATAATAAAAAATTAGGGAACATGATAGGAGACATTTCTACAATACATATAATCATTCTTATCTATCTAATACGATGACAACAGCTCTCCATACCTGCAGTCCACCACAAGGACCACCCTCTCTAATCCCTGAAAAATGAAATCATCCTCAGTGACGAAGAGAGGGGGCCAAGCGCCCCCCATGGTACCAGAGCATTGACTCTTCTAAGAGTCCTAAGAGTCCTGCTCACACTGATGGGGTGAAGCTGTGGGACCCTATTTTCAGAGATGATGTCCTCCACCCAACTCTCAAAAAGCTGAAAGGGTCTTCAGTAGAGATGGATAGTCGAGCTGGGCTATCAGACGGTCACCTCTGTAGCTGTAGTGTCATTTTTCCTATGGTCCAATGTGTAAATTAAACAAAAAAGTGCACGTTTGTTATGATGTCCAAGATGGGGACCAGGATGTGGACATAATAAGAAATTAGGGAACATGATAGGAGACATTTCTACAATACATATAATCATTCTTATCTATCTTATACGATCACAACAGCTCTCCATACCTGCAGTCCACCACAAGGACCACTCTCTCTAATCCCTGAAAAATTAAATCATCCTCAGTGACGAAGAGAGGGGGCTAAGCGCCCCCATGGTCTCAGAGCATTGACTCTTCTAAGAGTCCTAAGATTCCTGCTCACACTGATGGGGTGCAGCTGTGGGACCCTATTTTCAGAGATGATGTCCTCCACCCAACTCTCAAAAAGCTGAAAGGGTCTTCAGTAGAGATGGATAGTCGAGCTGGGCTATCAGACGGTCACCTCTGTAGCTGTAGTGTCATTTTTCCTATGGTCCAATGTGTAAATTAAACAAAAAAGTGCACGTTTGTTATGATTTCCAAGATGGGGACCAGGATGTGGACATAATAAAAAAATAGGGAACATGATAGGAGACATTTCTACAATACATATAATCATTCTTATCTATCTAATACGATGACAACAGCTCTCCATACCTGCAGTCCACCACAAGGACCACCCTCTCTATTACCTGAAAAGTGAAATCATCCTCAGTGACGAAGAGAGGGGGCTAAGCGCCCCCCATGGTCTCAGAGCATTGACTCTTCTAAGAGTCCTAAGAGTCCTGCTCACACTGATAGGGTGCAGCTGTGGGACCCTATTTTCAGAGATGATGTTCTCTACCCAACTCTCAAAAAGCTGAAAGGGTCTTCAGTAGAGATGGATAGTCGAGCTGGGCTATCAGACGGTCACCTCTGTAGCTGTAGTGTCATTTTTCCTATGGTCCAATGTGTAAATTAAACAAAAAAGTGCACGTTTGTTATGATGTCCAAGATGGGGACCAGGATGTGGACATAATAAAAAATTAGGGAACATGATAGGAGACATTTCTACAATACATATAATCATTCTTATCTATTTAATACGATGACAACAGCTCTCCATACCTGCAGTCCACCACAAGGACCACCCTCTCTAATCCCTGAAAAATGAAATCATCCTCAGTGACGAAGAGTGGGGGCTAAGCGCCCCCCATGGTCTCAGAGCATTGACTCTTCTAAGAGTCCTAAGAGTCCTGCTCACACTGATGGGGTGCAGCTGTGGGACCCTATTTTCAGAGATGATGTCCTCCACCCAACTCTCAAAAAGCTGAAAGGGTCTTCAGTAGAGATGGATAGTCGAGCTGGGCTATCAGACGGTCACCTCTGTAGCTGTAGTGTCATTTTTCCTATGGTCCAATGTGTAAATTAAACAAAAAAGTGCACGTTTGTTATGATGTCCAAGATGGGGACCAGGATGTGGACATAATAAAAAATTAGGGAACATGATAGGAGACATTTCTACAATACATATAATCATTCTTATCTATCTAATACGATGACAACAGCTCTCCATACCTGCAGTCCACCACAAGGACCACCCTCTCTAATCCCTGAAAAATGAAATCATCCTCAGTGACGAAGAGAGGGGGCTAAGCGCCCCCATGGTCTCAGAGCATTAACTCTTCTAAGAGTCCTAAGAGTCCTGCTTACACTGATGGGTTGCAGCTGTGGGACCCTATTTTCAGAGATGATGTCCTCCACCCAACTCTCAAAAAGCTGAAAGGGTCTTCAGTAGAGATGGATAGTCGAGCTGGGCTATCAGACGGTCACCTCTGTAGCTGTAGTGTCATTTTTCCTATGGTCCAATGTGTAAATTAAACAAAAAAGTGCACGTTTGTTATGATGTCCAAGATGGGGACCAGGATGTGGACATAATAAAAAATTAGGGAACATGATAGGTGACATTTCTACAATACATATAATCATTCTTATCTATCTAATATGATGATAACAGCTCTCCATATCTGCAGTCCACCACAAGGACCACCCTCTCTAATCCCTGAAAAATGAAATCATCCTCAGTGATGAAGAGAGGGGGCTAAGTGCCCCCAA
Source organism: Anomaloglossus baeobatrachus (assembly GCF_048569485.1). Taxonomy (NCBI): domain Eukaryota; kingdom Metazoa; phylum Chordata; class Amphibia; order Anura; family Aromobatidae; genus Anomaloglossus; species Anomaloglossus baeobatrachus. The sequence continues at coordinate 125,394 of NW_027444250.1, forward strand.
TGGTCTCAGAGCATTGACTCTTCTAAGAGTCCTAAGAGTCCTGCTCACACTGATGGGGTGCAGCTGTGGGACCCTATTTTCAGAGATGATGTCCTCCACCCAACTCTCAAAAAGCTGAAAGGGTCTTCAGTAGAGATGGATAGTCGAGCTGGGCTATCAGACGGTCACCTCTGTAGCTGTAGTGTCATTTTTCCTATGGTCCAATGTGTAAATTAAACAAAAAAGTGCACGTTTGTTATGATGTTCAAGATGGGGACCAGGATGTGGACATAATAAAAAATTAGGGAACATGATAGGAGACATTTCTACAATACATATAATCATTCTTATCTATCTAATACGATCACAACAGCTCTCCATACCTGCAGTACACCACAAGGACCACTCTCTCTAATCCCTGAAAAATGAAATCATCCTCAGTGACGAAGAGAGGGGGCTAAGCGCCCCCCATGGTCTCAGAGCATTGACTCTTCTAAGAGTCCTAAGAGTCCTGCTCACACTGATGGGGTGCAGCTGTGGGACCCTATTTTCAGAGATGATGTTCTCCACCCAACTCTCAAAAAGCTGAAAGGGTCTTCAGTAGAGATGGATAGTCGAGCTGGGCTATCAGACGGTCACCTCTGTAGCTGTAGTGTCATTTTTCCTATGGTCCAATGTGTAAATTAAACAAAAAAGTGCACGTTTGTTATGATGTCCAAGATGGGGACCAGGATGTGGACATAATAAAAAATTAGGGAACATGATAGGAGACATTTCTACAATACATATAATCATTCTTATCTATCTAATACGATGACAACAGCTCTCCATACCTGCAGTCCACCACAAGGACCACCCTCTCTAATCCCTGAAAAATGAAATCATCCTCAGTGACGAAGAGAGGGGGCTAAGCGCCCCCCATGGTCTCAGAGCATTGACTCTTCTAAGAGTCCTAAGAGTCCTGCTCACACTGATGGGGTGCAGCTGTGGGACCCTATTTTCAGAGATGATGTTCTCCACCCAACTCTCAAAAAGCTGAAAGGGTCTTCAGTAGAGATGGATAGTCGAGCTGGGCTATCAGACGGTCACCTCTGTAGCTGTAGTGTCATTTTTCCTATGGTCCAATGTGTAAATTAAACAAAAAAGTGCACGTTTGTTATGATGTCCAAGATGGGGACCAGGATGTGGACATAATAAAAAATTAGGGAACATGATAGGAGACATTTCTACAATACATATAATCATTCTTATCTATTTAATACGATGACAACAGCTCTCCATACCTGCAGTCCACCACAAGGACCACCCTCTCTAATCCCTGAAAAATGAAATCATCCTCAGTGACGAAGAGAGGGGGCTAAGCGCCCCCCATGGTCTCAGAGCATTGACTCTTCTAAGAGTCCTAAGAGTCCTGCTCACACTGATGGGGTGCAGCTGTGGGACCCTATTTTCAGAGATGATGTCCTCCACCCAACTCTCAAAAAGCTGAAAGGGTCTTCAGTAGAGATGGATAGTCGAGCTGGGCTATCAGACGGTCACCTCTGTAGCTGTAGTGTCATTTTTCCTATGGTCCAATGTGTAAATTAAACAAAAAAGTGCACGTTTGTTATGATGTCCAAGATGGGGACCAGGATGTGGACATAATAAAAAATTAGGGAACATGATAGGAGACATTTCTACAATACATATAATCATTCTTATCTATCTAATACGATGATAAAAGCTCTCCATATCTGCAGTCCACCACAAGGACCACCCTCTCTAATCCCTGAAAAATGAAATCATCCTCAGTGATGAAGAGAGGGGGCTAAGTGCCCCCAATGGTTTTAGAGCATTGACTCTTCTAAGAGTCCTAAGAGTCCTGCTCACACTGATGGGGTGCAGCTGTGGGACCCTATTTTCAGAGATGATGTCCTCCACCCAACTCTCAAAAAGCTGAAAGGGTCTTCAGTAGAGATGGATAGTCGAGCTGGGCTATCAGACGGTCACCTCTGTAGCTGTAGTGTCATTTTTCCTATGGTCCAATGTGTAAATTAAACAAAAAAGTGCACGTTTGTTATGATGTCCAAGATGGGGACCAGGATGTGGACATAATAAAAAATTAGGGAACATGATAGGAGACATTTCTACAATACATATAATCATTCTTATCTATCTAATACGATGACAACAGCTCTCCATACCTGCAGTCCACCACAAGGACCACCCTCTCTAATCCCTGAAAAATGAAATCATCCTCAGTGATGAAGAGAGGGGGCTAAGTGCCCCCAATGGTCTCAGAGCATTGACTCTTCTAAGAGTCCTAAGAGTCCTGCTCACACTGATGGGGTGCAGCTGTGGGACCCTATTTTCAGAGATGATGTCCTCCACCCAACTCTCAAAAAGCTGAAAGGGTCTTCAGTAGAGATGGATAGTCGAGCTGGGCTATCAGACGGTCACCTCTGTAGCTGTAGTGTCATTTTTCCTATGGTCCAATGTGTAAATTAAACAAAAAAGTGCACGTTTGTTATGATGTTCAAGATGGGGACCAGGATGTGGACATAATAAAAAATTAGGGAACATGATAGGAGACATTTCTACAATACATATAATCATTCTTATCTATCTAATACGATCACAACAGCTCTCCATACCTGCAGTCCACCACAAGGACCACTCTCTCTAATCCCTGAAAAATGAAATCATCCTCAGTGACGAAGAGAGGGGGCTAAGCGCCCCCCATGGTCTCAGAGCATTGACTCTTCTAAGAGTCCTAAGATTCCTGCTCACACTGATGGGGTGCAGCTGTGGGACCCTATTTTCAGAGATGATGTCCTCCACCCAACTTTCAAAAAGTTGAAAGGGTCTTCAGTAGAGATGGATAGTCGAGCTGGGCTATCAGACGGTCACCTCTGTAGCTGTAGTGTCATTTTTCCTATGGTCCAATGTGTAAATTAAACAAAAAAGTGCACGTTTGTTATGATTTCCAAGATGGGGACCAGGATGTGGACATAATAAAAAAATAGAGAACATGATAGGAGACATTTCTACAATACATATAATCATTCTTATCTATCTAATACGATGACAACAGCTCTCCATACCTGCAGTCCACCACAAGGACCACCCTCTCTATTCCCTGAAAAGTGAAATCATCCTCAGTGACGAAGAGAGGGGGCTAAGCGCCCCCCATGGTCTCAGAGCATTGACTCTTCTAAGAGTCCTAAGAGTCCTGCTCACACTGATGGGGTGCAGCTGTGGGACCCTATTTTCAGAGATGATGTTCTCCACCCAACTCTCAAAAAGCTGAAAGGGTCTTCAGTAGAGATGGATAGTCGAGCTGGGCTATCAGACGGTCACCTCTGTAGCTGTAGTGTCATTTTTCCTATGGTCCAATGTGTAAATTAAACAAAAAAGTGCACGTTTGTTATGATGCTCAAGGTGGGGACCAGGATGTGGACATAATAAAAAATTAGGGAACATGATAGGAGACATTTCTACAATACATATAATCATTCTTATCTATTTAATACGATGACAACAGCTCTCCATACCTGCAGTCCACCACAAGGACCACCCTCTCTAATCCCTGAAAAATGAAATCATCCTCAGTGACGAAGAGAGGGGGCTAAGCGCCCCCCATGGTCTCAGAGCATTGACTCTTCTAAGAGTCCTAAGAGTCCTGCTCACACTGATGGGGTGCAGCTGTGGGACCCTATTTTCAGAGATGATGTCCTCCACCCAACTCTCAAAAAGCTGAAAGGGTCTTCAGTAGAGATGGATAGTCGAGCTGGGCTATCAGACGGTCACCTCTGTAGCTGTAGTGTCATTTTTCCTATGGTCCAATGTGTAAATTAAACAAAAAAGTGCACGTTTGTTATGATGTCCAAGATGGGGACCAGGATGTGGACATAATAAAAAATTAGGGAACATGATAGGAGACATTTCTACAATACATATAATCATTCTTATCTATCTAATACGATGATAACAGCTCTCGATATCTGCAGTCCACCACAAGGACCACCCTCTCTAATCCCTGAAAAATGAAATCATCCTCAGTGATGAAGAGAGGGGGCTAAGTGCCCCCAATGGTCTCAGAGCATTGACTCTTCTAAGAGTCCTAAGAGTCCTGCTCACACTGATGGGGTGCAGCTGTGGGACCCTATTTTCAGAGATGATGTCCTCCACCCAACTCTCAAAAAGCTGAAAGGGTCTTCAGTAGAGATGGATAGTCGAGCTGGGCTATCAGACGGTCACCTCTGTAGCTGTAGTGTCATTTTTCCTATGGTCCAATGTGTAAATTAAACAAAAAAGTGCACGTTTGTTATGATGTCCAAGATGGGGATCAGGATGTGGACATAATAAAAAATTAGGGAACATGATAGGAGACATTTCTACAATACATATAATCATTCTTATCTATCTAATACGATGACAACAGCTCTCCATACCTGCAGTCCACCACAAGGACCACCCTCTCTAATCCCTGAAAAATGAAATCATCCTCAGTGACGAAGAGAGGGGGCTAAGCGCCCCCATGGTCTCAGAGCATTAACTCTTCTAAGAGTCCTAAGAGTCCTGCTCACACTGATGGGGTGCAGCTGTGGGACCCTATTTTCAGAGATGATGTCCTCCACCCAACTCTCAAAAAGCTGAAAGGGTCTTCAGTAGAGATGGATAGTCGAGCTGGGCTATCAGACGGTCACCTCTGTAGCTGTAGTGTCATTTTTCCTATGGTCCAATGTGTAAATTAAACAAAAAAGTGCACGTTTGTTATGATGTCCAAGATGGGGACCAGGATGTGGACATAATAAAAAATTAGGGAACATGATAGGAGACATTTCTACAATACATATAATCATTCTTATCTATCTAATACGATGACAACAGCTCTCCATACCTGCAGTCCACCACAAGGACCACCCTCTCTAATCCCTGAAAAATGAAATCATCCTCAGGGACGAAGAGAGGGGGCTAAGCGCCCCCCATGGTTTTAGAGCATTGACTCTTCTAAGAGTCCTAAGAGTCCTGCTTACACTGATGGGGTGCAGCTGTGGGACCCTATTTTAAGAGATGATGTCCTCCACCCAACTCTCAAAAAGCTGAAAGGGTCTTCAGTAGAGATGGATAGTCGAGCTGGGCTATCAGACGGTCACCTCTGTAGCTGTAGTGTCATTTTTCCTATGGTCCAATGTGTAAATTAAACAAAAAAGTGCACGTTTGTTATGATGTCCAAGATGGGGACCAGGATGTGGACATAATAAAAAATTAGGGAACATGATAGGAGACATTTCTACAATACATATAATCATTCTTATCTATCTAATACGATGACAACAGCTCTCCATACCTGCAGTCCACCACAAGGACCACCCTCTCTAATCCCTGAAAAATGAAATCATCCTCAGTGACGAAGAGAGGGGGCTAAGGGCCCCCATGGTCTCAGAGCATTAACTCTTCTAAGAGTCCTAAGAGTCCTGCTCACACTGATGGGGTGCAGCTGTGGGACCCTATTTTCAGAGATGATGTCCTCCACCCAACTCTCAAAAAGCTGAAAGGGTCTTCAGTATAGATGGATAGTCGAGCTGGGCTATCAGACGGTCACCTCTGTAGCTGTAGTGTCATTTTTCCTATGGTCCAATGTGTAAATTAAACAAAAAAGTGCACGTTTGTTATGATGTCCAAGATGGGGACCAGGATGTGGACATAATAAAAAATTAGGGAACATGATAGGAGACATTTCTACAATACATATAATCATTCTTATCTATCTAATACGATGACAACAGCTCTCCATACCTGCAGTCCACCACAAGGACCACCCTCTCTAATCCCTGAAAAATGAAATCATCCTCAGGGACGAAGAGAGGGGGCTAAGCGCCCCCCATGGTTTTAGAGCATTGACTCTTCTAAGAGTCCTAAGAGTCCTGCTTACACTGATGGGGTGCAGCTGTGGGACCCTATTTTAAGAGATGATGTCCTCCACCCAACTCTCAAAAAGCTGAAAGGGTCTTCAGTAGAGATGGATAGTCGAGCTGGGCTATCAGACGGTCACCTCTGTAGCTGTAGTGTCATTTTTCCTATGGTCCAATGTGTAAATTAAACAAAAAAGTGCACGTTTGTTATGATGTCCAAGATGGGGACCAGGATGTGGACATAATAAAAAATTAGGGAACATGATAGGAGACATTTCTACAATACATATAATCATTCTTATCTATCTAATACGATCACAACAGCTCTCCATACCTGCAGTCCACCACAAGGACCACTCTCTCTAATCCCTGAAAAATGAAATCATCCTCAGTGATGAAGAGAGGGGGCTAAGCGCCCCCCATGGTCTCAAAACATTGACTCTTCTAAGAGTCCTAAGAGTCCTGCTCACACTGATGGGGTGCAGCTTTGGGACCCTATTTTCAGAGATGATGTCCTCCACCCAACTCTCAAAAAGCTGAAAGGGTCTTCAGTAGAGATGGATAGTCGAGCTGGGCTACCAGACGGTCACCTCTGTAGCTGTAGTGTCATTTTTCCTATGGTCCAATGTGTAAATTAAACAAAAAAGTGCACGTTTGTTATGATTTCCAAGATGGGGACCAGGATGTGGACATAATAAAAAAATAGGGAACATGATAGGAGACATTTCTACAATACATATAATCATTCTTATCTATCTAATACGATGACAACAGCTCTCCATACCTGCAGTCCACCACAAGGACCACCCTCTCTATTCCCTGAAAAGTGAAATCATCCTCAGTGACGAAGAGAGGGGGCTAAGCGCCCCCCATGGTCTCAAAACATTGACTCTTCTAAGAGTCCTAAGAGTCCTGCTCACACTGATGGGGTGCAGCTGTGGGACCCTATTTTCAGAGATGATGTCCTCCACCCAACTCTCAAAAAGCTGAAAGGGTCTTCAGTAGAGATGGATAGTCGAGCTGGGCTATCAGACGGTCACCTCTTTAGCTGTAGTGTCATTTTTCCTATGGTCCAATGTGTAAATTAAACAAAAAAGTGCACGTTTGTTATGATGTCCAAGATGGGGACCAGGATGTGGACATAATAAAAAATTAGGGAACATGATAGGAGACATTTCTACAATACATATAATCATTCTTATCTATCTAATACGATGACAACAGCTCTCCATACCTGCAGTCCACCACAAGGACCACCCTCTCTAATCCCTGAAAAATGAAATCATCCTCAGTGACGAAGAGAGGGGGCTAAGCGCCCCCATGGTCTCAGAGCATTAACTCAGAGCATTAACTCTTCTAAGAGTCCTAAGAGTCCTGCTCACACTGATGGGGTGCAGCTGTGGGACCCTATTTTCAGAGATGATGTCCTCCACCCAACTCTCAAAAAGCTGAAAGGGTCTTCAGTAGAGATGGATAGTCGAGCTGGGCTATCAGACGGTCACCTCTGTAGCTGTAGTGTCATTTTTCCTATGGTCCAATGTGTAAATTAAACAAAAAAGTGCACGTTTGTTATGATGTCCAAGATGGGGACCAGGATGTGGACATAATAAAAAATTAGGGAACATGATAGGAGACATTTCTACAATACATATAATCATTCTTATCTATCTAATACGATGACAACAGCTCTCCATACCTGCAGTCCACCACAAGGACCACCCTCTCTAATCCCTGAAAAATGAAATCATCCTCAGGGACGAAGAGAGGGGGCTAAGCGCCCCCCATGGTTTTAGAGCATTGACTCTTCTAAGAGTCCTAAGAGTCCTGCTTACACTGATGGGGTGCAGCTGTGGGACCCTATTTTAAGAGATGATGTCCTCCACCCAACTCTCAAAAAGCTGAAAGGGTCTTCAGTAGAGATGGATAGTCGAGCTGGGCTATCAGACGGTCACCTCTGTAGCTGTAGTGTCATTTTTCCTATGGTCCAATGTGTAAATTAAACAAAAAAGTGCACGTTTGTTATGATGTCCAAGATGGGGACCAGGATGTGGACATAATAAAAAATTAGGGAACATGATAGGAGACATTTCTACAATACATATAATCATTCTTATCTATCTAATACAATGACAACAGCTCTCCATACCTGCAGTCCACCACAAGGACCACCCTCTCTAATCCCTGAAAAATGAAATCATCCTCAGTGACGAAGAGAGGGGGCTAAGCGCCCCCATGGTCTCAGAGCATTAACTCTTCTAAGAGTCCTAAGAGTCCTGCTCACACTGATGGGGTGCAGCTGTGGGACCCTATTTTCAGAGATGATGTCCTCCACCCAACTCTCAAAAAGCTGAAAGGGTCTTCAGTAGAGATGGATAGTCGAGCTGGGCTATCAGACGGTCACCTCTGTAGCTGTAGTGTCATTTTTCCTATGGTCCAATGTGTAAATTAAACAAAAAAGTGCACGTTTGTTATGATGTCCAAGATGGGGACCAGGATGTGGACATAATAAAAAATTAGGGAACATGATAGGAGACATTTCTACAATACATATAATCATTCTTATCTATCTAATACGATCACAACAGCTCTCCATACCTGCAGTCCACCACAAGGACCACTCTCTCTAATCCCTGAAAAATGAAATCATCCTCAGTGACGAAGAGAGGGAGCTAAGCGCCCCCCATGGTCTCAAAACATTGACTCTTCTAAGAGTCCTAAGAGTCCTGCTCACACTGATGGGGTGCAGCTGTGGGACCCTATTTTCAGAGATGATGTCCTCCACCCAACTCTCAAAAAGCTGAAAGGGTCTTCAGTAGAGATGGATAGTCGAGCTGGGCTATCAGACGGTCACCTCTGTAGCTGTAGTGTCATTTTTCCTATGGTCCAATGTGTAAATTAAACAAAAAAGTGCACGTTTGTTATGATGTCCAAGATGGGGACCAGGATGTGGACATAATAAAAAATTAGGGAACATGATAGGAGACATTTCTACAATACATATAATCATTCTTATCTATCTAATACGATGACAACAGCTCTCCATACCTGCAGTCCACCACAAGGACCACCCTCTCTAATCCCTGAAAAATGAAATCATCCTCAGGGATGAAGAGAGGGGGCTAAGCGCCCCCCATGGTTTTAGAGCATTGACTCTTCTAAGAGTCCTAAGAGTCCTGCTTACACTGATGGGGTGCAGCTGTGGGACCCTATTTTAAGAGATGATGTCCTCCACCCAACTCTCAAAAAGCTGAAAGGGTCTTCAGTAGAGATGGATAGTCGAGCTGGGCTATCAGACGGTCACCTCTGTAGCTGTAGTGTCATTTTTCCTATGGTCCAATGTGTAAATTAAACAAAAAAGTGCACGTTTGTTATGATGTCCAAGATGGGGACCAGGATGTGGACATAATAAAAAATTAGGGAACATGATAGGAGACATTTCTACAATACATATAATCATTCTTATCTATCTAATACGATGACAACAGCTCTCCATACCTGCAGTCCACCACAAGGACCACCCTCTCTAATCCCTGAAAAATGAAATCATCCTCAGTGACGAAGAGAGGGGGCTAAGCGCCCCCATGGTCTCAGAGCATTAACTCTTCTAAGAGTCCTAAGAGTCCTGCTCACACTGATGGGGTGCAGCTGTGGGACCCTATTTTCAGAGATGATGTCCTCCACCCAACTCTCAAAAAGCTGAAAGGGTCTTCAGTAGAGATGGATAGTCGAGCTGGGCTATCAGACGGTCACCTCTGTAGCTGTAGTGTCATTTTTCCTATGGTCCAATGTGTAAATTAAACAAAAAAGTGCACGTTTGTTATGATGTCCAAGATGGGGACCAGGATGTGGACATAATAAAAAATTAGGGAACATGATAGGAGACATTTCTACAATACATATAATCATTCTTATCTATCTAATACGATGACAACAGCTCTCCATACCTGCAGTCCACCACAAGGACCACCCTCTCTAATCCCTGAAAAATGAAATCATCCTCAGGGACGAAGAGAGGGGGCTAAGCGCCCCCCATGGTTTTAGAGCATTGACTCTTCTAAGAGTCCTAAGAGTCCTGCTTACACTGATGGGGTGCAGCTGTGGGACCCTATTTTAAGAGATGATGTCCTCCACCCAACTCTCAAAAAGCTGAAAGGGTCTTCAGTAGAGATGGATAGTCGAGCTGGGCTATCAGACGGTCACCTCTGTAGCTGTAGTGTCATTTTTCCTATGGTCCAATGTGTAAATTAAACAAAAAAGTGCACGTTTGTTATGATGTCCAAGATGGGGACCAGGATGTGGACATAATAAAAAATTAGGGAACATGATAGGAGACATTTCTACAATACATATAATCATTCGTATCTATCTAATACGATGACAACAGCTCTCCATACCTGCAGTCCACCACAAGGACCACCCTCTCTAATCCCTGAAAAATGAAATCATCCTCAGTGACGAAGAGAGGGGGCTAAGCGCCCCCATGGTCTCAGAGCATTAACTCTTCTAAGAGTCCTAAGAGTCCTGCTCACACTGATGGGGTGCAGCTGTGGGACCCTATTTTCAGAGATGATGTCCTCCACCCAACTCTCAAAAAGCTGAAAGGGTCTTCAGTAGAGATGGATAGTCGAGCTGGGCTATCAGACGGTCACCTCTGTAGCTGTAGTGTCATTTTTCCTATGGTCCAATGTGTAAATTAAACAAAAAAGTGCACGTTTGTTATGATGTCCAAGATGGGGACCAGGATGTGGACATAATAAAAAATTAGGGAACATGATAGGAGACATTTCTACAATACATATAATCATTCTTATCTATCTAATACGATCACAACAGCTCTCCATACCTGCAGTCCACCACAAGGACCACCCTCTCTATTCCCTGAAAAGTGAAATCATCCTCAGTGACGAAGAGAGGGGGCTAAGCGCCCCCCATGGTCTCAAAACATTGACTCTTCTAAGAGTCCTAAGAGTCCTGCTCACACTGATGGGGTGCAGCTGTGGGACCCTATTTTCAGAGATGATGTTCTCCACCCAACTCTCAAAAAGCTGAAAGGGTCTTCAGTAGAGATGGATAGTCGAGCTGGGCTATCAGACGGTCACCTATGTAGCTGTAGTGTCATTTTTCCTATGGTCCAATGTGTAAATTAAACAAAAAAGTGCACGTTTGTTATGATGTCCAAGATGGGGACCAGGATGTGGACATAATAAAAAATTAGGGAACATGATAGGAGACATTTCTACAATACATATAATCATTCTTATCTATTTAATACGATGACAACAGCTCTCCATACCTGCAGTCCACCACAAGGACCACCCTCTCTAATCCCTGAAAAATGAAATCATCCTCAGTGACGAAGAGAGGGGGCTAAGCGCCCCCCATGGTCTCAGAGCATTGACTCTTCTAAGAGTCCTAAGAGTCCTGCTCACACTGATGGGGTGCAGCTGTGGGACCCTATTTTCAGAGATGATGTCCTCCACCCAACTCTCAAAAAGCTGAAAGGGTCTTCAGTAGAGATGGATTGTCGAGCTGGGCTATCAGACGGTCACCTCTGTAGCTGTAGTGTCATTTTTCCTATGGTCCAATGTGTAAATTAAACAAAAAAGTGCACGTTTGTTATGATGTCCAAGATGGGGACCAGGATGTGGACATAATAAAAAATTAGGGAACATGATAGGAGACATTTCTACAATACATATAATCATTCTTATCTATCTAATACGATGATAACAGCTCTCCATACCTGCAGTCCACTACAAGGACCACCCTCCCTAATCCCTGAAAAATGAAATCATCCTCAGTGACGAAGAGAGGGGGCTAAGTGCCCCCAATGGTCTCAGAGCATTGACTCTTCTAAGAGTCCTAAGAGTCCTGCTCACACTGATGGGGTGCAGCTGTGGGACCCTATTTTCAGAGATGATGTCCTCCACCCAACTCTCAAAAAGCTGAAAGGGTCTTCAGTAGAGATGGATAGTCGAGCTGGGCTATCAGACGGTCACCTCTGTAGCTGTAGTGTCATTTTTCCTATGGTCCAATGTGTAAATTAAACAAAAAAGTGCACGTTTGTTATGATGTCCAAGATGGGGACCAGGATGTGGACATAATAAAAAATTAGGGAACATGATAGGAGACATTTCTACAATACATATAATCATTCTTATCTATCTAATACGATGACAACAGCTCTCCATACCTGCAGTCCACCACAAGGACCACCCTCTCTAATCCCTGAAAAATGAAATCATCCTCAGTGACGAAGAGAGGGGGCTAAGCGCCCCCATGGTCTCAGAGCATTAACTCTTCTAAGAGTCCTAAGAGTCCTGCTCACACTGATGGGGTGCAGCTGTGGGACCCTATTTTCAGAGATGATGTCCTCCACCCAACTCTCAAAAAGCTGAAAGGGTCTTCAGTAGAGATGGATAGTCGAGCTGGGCTACCAGACGGTCACCTCTGTAGCTGTAGTGTCATTTTTCCTATGGTCCAATGTGTAAATTAAACAAAAAAGTGCACGTTTGTTATGATTTCCAAGATGGGGACCAGGATGTGGACATAATAAAAAAATAGGGAACATGATAGGAGACATTTCTACAATACATATAATCATTCTTATCTATCTAATACGATGACAACAGCTCTCCATACCTGCAGTCCACCACAAGGACCACCCTCTCTATTCCCTGAAAAGTGAAATCATCCTCAGTGACGAAGAGAGGGGGCTAAGCGCCCCCCATGGTCTCAAAACATTGACTCTTCTAAGAGTCCTAAGAGTCCTGCTCACACTGATGGGGTGCAGCTGTGGGACCCTATTTTCAGAGATGATGTTCTCCACCCAACTCTCAAAAAGCTCAAAGGGTCTTCAGTAGAGATGGATAGTCGAGCTGGGCTATCAGACGGTCACCTCTGTAGCTGTAGTGTCATTTTTCCTATGGTCCAATGTGTAAATTAAACAAAAAAGTGCACGTTTGTTATGATGTCCAAGATGGGGACCAGGATGTGGACATAATAAAAAATTAGGGAACATGATAGGAGACATTTCTACAATACATATAATCATTCTTATCTATTTAATACGATGACAACAGCTCTCCATACCTGCAGTCCACCACAAGGACCACCCTCTCTAATCCCTGAAAAATGAAATCATCCTCAGTGACGAAGAGAGGGGGCTAAGCGCCCCCCATGGTCTCAGAGCATTGACTCTTCTAAGAGTCCTAAGAGTCCTGCTCACACTGATGGGGTGCAGCTGTGGGACCCTATTTTCAGAGATGATGTCCTCCACCCAACTCTCAAAAAGCTGAAAGGGTCTTCAGTAGAGATGGATTGTCGAGCTGGGCTATCAGACGGTCACCTCTGTAGCTGTAGTGTCATTTTTCCTATGGTCCAATGTGTAAATTAAACAAAAAAGTGCACGTTTGTTATGATGTCCAAGATGGGGACCAGGATGTGGACATAATAAAAAATTAGGGAACATGATAGGAGACATTTCTACAATACATATAATCATTCTTATCTATCTAATACGATGATAACAGCTCTCCATACCTGCAGTCCACCACAAGGACCACCCTCCCTAATCCCTGAAAAATGAAATCATCCTCAGTGACGAAGAGAGGGGGCTAAGTGCCCCCAATGGTCTCAGAGCATTGACTCTTCTAAGAGTCCTAAGAGACCTGCTCACACTGATGGGGTGCAGCTGTGGGACCCTATTTTCAGAGATGATGTCCTCCACCCAACTCTCAAAAAGCTGAAAGGGTCTTCAGTAGAGATGGATAGTCGAGCTGGGCTATCAGACGGTCACCTCTGTAGCTGTAGTGTCATTTTTCCTATGGTCCAATGTGTAAATAAAACAAAAAAGTGCACGTATGTTATGATGTCCAAGATGGGGACCAGGATGTGGACATAATAAAAAATTAGGGAACATGATAGGAGACATTTCTACAATACATATAATCATTCTTATCTATCTAATACGATGACAACAGCTCTCCATACCTGCAGTCCACCACAAGGACCACCCTCTCTAATCCCTGAAAAATGAAATCATCCTCAGTGACGAAGAGAGGGGGCTAAGCGCCCCCATGGTCTCAGAGCATTAACTCTTCTAAGAGTCCTAAGAGTCCTGCTCACACTGATGGGGTGCAGCTGTGGGACCCTATTTTCAGAGATGATGTCCTCCACCCAACTCTCAAAAAGCTGAAAGGGTCTTCAGTAGAGATGGATAGTCGAGCTGGGCTATCAGACGGTCACCTCTGTAGCTGTAGTGTCATTTTTCCTATGGTCCAATGTGTAAATTAAACAAAAAAGTGCACGTTTGTTATGATGTCCAAGATGGGGACCAGGATGTGGACATAATAAAAAATTAGGGAACATGATAGGAGACATTTCTACAATACATATAATCATTCTTATCTATCTAATACGATGACAACAGCTCTACATACCTGCAGTCCACCACAAGGACCACCCTCTCTAATCCCTGAAAAATGAAATCATCCTCAGTGACGAAGAGAGGGGGCCAAGCGCCCCCCATGGTACCAGAGCATTGACTCTTCTAAGAGTCCTAAGAGTCCTGCTCACACTGATGGGGTGAAGCTGTGGGACCCTATTTTCAGAGATGATGTCCTCCACCCAACTCTCAAAAAGCTGAAAGGGTCTTCAGTAGAGATGGATAGTCGAGCTGGGCTATCAGACGGTCACCTCTGTAGCTGTAGTGTCATTTTTCCTATGGTCCAATGTGTAAATTAAACAAAAAAGTGCACGTTTGTTATGATGTCCAAGATGGGGACCAGGATGTGGACATAATAAAAAATTAGGGAACATGATAGGAGACATTTCTACAATACATATAATCATTCTTATCTATCTAATACGATGATAACAGCTCTCCATACCTGCAGTCCACCACAAGGACCACCCTCTCTAAACCCTGAAAAATGAAATCATCCTCAGTGACGAAGAGAGGGGGCTCAGTGCCCCCAATGGTCTCAGAGCATTGACTCTTCTAAGAGTCTTAAGAGTCCTGCTCACACTGATGGGGTGCAGCTGTGGGACCCTATTTTCAGAGATGATGTCCTCCACCCAACTCTCAAAATGCTGAAAGGGTCTTCAGTAGAGATGGATAGTCGAGCTGGGCTATCAGACGGTCACCTCTGTAGCTGTAGTGTCATTTTTCCTATGGTCCAATGTGTAAATTAAACAAAAAAGTGCACGTTTGTTATGATGTCCAAGATGGGGACCAGGATGTGGACATAATAAAAAATTAGGGAACATGATAGGAGACATTTCTACAATACATATAATCATTCTTATCTATCTAATACGATGACAACAGCTCTCCATACCTGCAGTCCACCACAAGGACCACCCTCTCTAATCCCTGAAAAATGAAATCATCCTCAGTGACGAAGAGAGGGGGCCAAGCGCCCCCCATGGTACCAGAGCATTGACTCTTCTAAGAGTCCTAAGAGTCCTGCTCACACTGATGGGGTGAAGCTGTGGGACCCTATTTTCAGAGATGATGTCCTCCACCCAACTCTCAAAAAGCTGAAAGGGTCTTCAGTAGAGATGGATAGTCGAGCTGGGCTATCAGACGGTCACCTCTGTAGCTGTAGTGTCATTTTTCCTATGGTCCAATGTGTAAATTAAACAAAAAAGTGCACGTTTGTTATGATGTTCAAGATGGGGACCAGGATGTGGACATAATAAAAAATTAGGGAACATGATAGGAGACATTTCTACAATACATATAATCATTCTTATCTATCTAATACGATCACAACAGCTCTCCATACCTGCAGTCCACCACAAGGACCACTCTCTCTAATCCCTGAAAAATGAAATCATCCTCAGTGACGAAGAGAGGGGGCTAAGCGCCCCCCATGGTCTCAGAGCATTGACTCTTCAAGAGTCCTAAGATTCCTGCTCACACTGATGGGGTGCAGCTGTGGGACCCTATTTTCAGAGATGATGTCCTCCACCCAACTCTCAAAAAGCTGAAAGGGTCTTCAGTAGAGATGGATAGTCGAGCTGGGCTATCAGACGGTCACCTCTGTAGCTGTAGTGTCATTTTTCCTATTGTCCAATTTGTAAATTAAACAAAAAAGTGCACGTTTGTTATGATTTCCAAGATGGGAACCAGGATGTGGACATAATAAAAAAATAGGGAACATGATAGGAGACATTTCTACAATACATATAATCATTCTTATCTATCTAATACGATGACAACAGCTCTCCATACCTGCAGTCCACCACAAGGACCACCCTCTCTATTCCCTGAAAAGTGAAATCATCCTCAGTGACGAGGAGAGGGGGCTAAGCGCCCCCCATGGTCTCAGAGCATTGACTCTTCTAAGAGTCCTAAGAGTCCTGCTCACACTGATGGGGTGCAGCTGTGGGACCCTATTTTCAGAGATGATGTTCTCCACCCAACTCTCAAAAAGCTGAAAGGGTCTTCAGTAGAGATGGATAGTCGAGCTGGGCTATCAGACGGTCACCTCTGTAGCTGTAGTGTCATTTTTCCTATGGTCCAATGTGTAAATTAAACAAAAAAGTGCACGTTTGTTATGATGTCAAAGATGGGGACCAGGATGTGGACATAATAAAAAATTAGGGAACATGATAGGAGACATTTCTACAATACATATAATCATTCTTATCTATTTAATACGATGACAACAGCTCTCCATACCTGCAGTCCACCACAAGGACCACCCTCTCTAATCCCTGAAAAATGAAATCATCCTCAGTGACGAAGAGAGGGGGCTAAGCGCCCCCCATGGTCTCAGAGCATTGACTCTTCTAAGAGTCCTAAGAGTCCTGCTCACACTGATGGGGTGCAGCTGTGGGACCCTATTTTCAGAGATGATGTCCTCCACCCAACTCTCAAAAAGCTGAAAGGGTCTTCAGTAGAGATGGATAGTCGAGCTGGGCTATCAGACGGTCACCTCTGTAGCTGTAGTGTCATTTTTCCTATGGTCCAATGTGTAAATTAAACAAAAAAGTGCACGTTTGTTATGATGTCCAAGATGGGGACCAGGATGTGGACATAATAAAAAATTAGGGAACATGATAGGAGACATTTCTACAATACATATAATCATTCTTATCTATCTAATACGATGACAACAGCTCTCCATACCTGCAGTCCACCACAAGGACCACCCTCTCTAATCCCTGAAAAATGAAATCATCCTCAGTGACGAAGAGAGGGGGCTAAGCGCCCCCCATGGTTTTAGAGCATTGACTCTTCTAAGAGTCCTAAGAGTCCTGCTTACACTGATGGGGTGCAGCTGTGGGACCCTATTTTAAGAGATGATGTCCTCCACCCAACTCTCAAAAAGCTGAAAGGGTCTTCAGTAGAGATGGATAGTCGAGCTGGGCTATCAGACGGTCACCTCTGTAGCTGTAGTGTCATTTTTCCTATGGTCCAATGTGTAAATTAAACAAAAAAGTGCACGTTTGTTATGATGTCCAAGATGGGGACCAGGATGTGGACATAATAAAAAATTAGGGAACATGATAGGAGACATTTCTACAATACATATAATCATTCTTATCTATCTAATACGATGACAACAGCTCTCCATACCTGCAGTCCACCACAAGGACCACCCTCTCTAATCCCTGAAAAATGAAATCATCCTCAGTGACGAAGAGAGGGGGCCAAGCGCCCCCCATGGTACCAGAGCATTGACTCTTCTAAGAGTCCTAAGAGTCCTGCTCACACTGATGGGGTGCAGCTGTGGGACCCTATTTTCAGAGATGATGTCCTCCACCCAACTCTCAAAAAGCTGAAAGGGTCTTCAGTAGAGATGGATAGTCGAGCTGGGCTATCAGACGGTCACCTCTGTAGCTGTAGTGTCATTTTTCCTATGGTCCAATGTGTAAATTAAACAAAAAAGTGCACGTTTGTTATGATGTCCAAGATGGGGACCAGGATGTGGACATAATAAAAAAATAGGGAACATGATAGGAGACATTTCTACAATACATATAATCATTCTTATCTATCTAATACGATGACAACAGCTCTCCATACCTGCAGTCCACCACAAGGACCACCCTCTCTATTCCCTGAAAAGTGAAATCATCCTCAGTGACGAAGAGAGGGGGCTAAGCGCCCCCCATGGTCTCAGAGCATTGACTCTTCTAAGAGTCCTAAGAGTCCTGCTCACAGTGATGGGGTGCAGCTGTGGGACCCTATTTTCAGAGATGATGTTCTCCACCCAACTCTCAAAAAGCTGAAAGGGTCTTCAGTAGAGATGGATAGTCGAGCTGGGCTATCAGACGGTCACCTCTGTAGCTGTAGTGTCATTTTTCCTATGGTCCAATGTGTAAATTAAACAAAAAAGTGCACGTTTGTTATGATGTCCAAGATGGGGACCAGGATGTGGACATAATAAAAAATTAGGGAACATGATAGGAGACATTTCTACAATACATATAATCATTCTTATCTATCTAATACGATGATAACAGCTCTCCATATCTGCAGTCCACCACAAGGACCACCCTCTCTAATCCCTGAAAAATGAAATCATCCTCAGTGATGAAGAGAGGGGGCTAAGTGCCCCCAATGGTCTCAGAGCATTGACTCTTCCAAGAGTCCTAAGAGTCCTGCTCACACTGATGGGGTGCAGCTGTGGGACCCTATTTTCAGAGATGATGTCCTCCACCCAACTCTCAAAAAGCTGAAAGGGTCTTCAGTAGAGATGGATAGTCGAGCTGGGCTATCAGACGGTCACCTCTGTAGCTGTAGTGTCATTTTTCCTATGGTCCAATGTGTAAATTAAACAAAAAAGTGCACGTTTGTTATGATGTCCAAGATGGGGACCAGGATGTGGACATAATAAAAAATTAGGGAACATGATAGGAGACATTTCTACAATACATATAATCATTCTTATCTATCTAATACGATGACAACAGCTCTCCATACCTGCAGTCCACCACAAGGACCACCCTCTCTAATCCCTGAAAAATGAAATCATCCTCAGTGACGAAGAGAGGGGGCTAAGCGCCCCCATGGTCTCAGAGCATTAACTCTTCTAAGAGTCCTAAGAGTCCTGCTCACACTGATGGGGTGCAGCTGTGGGACCCTATTTTCAGAGATGATGTCCTCCACCCAACTCTCAAAAAGCTGAAAGGGTCTTCAGTAGAGATGGATAGTCGAGCTGGGCTATCAGACGGTCACCTCTGTAGCTGTAGTGTCATTTTTCCTATGGTCCAATGTGTAAATTAAACAAAAAAGTGCACGTTTGTTATGATGTCCAAGATGGGGACCAGGATGTGGACATAATAAAAAATTAGGGAACATGATAGGAGACATTTCTACAATACATATAATCATTCTTATCTATCTAATACGATGACAACAGCTCTCCATACCTGCAGTCCACCACAAGGACCACCCTCTCTAATCCCTGAAAAATGAAATCATCCTCAGTGACGAAGAGAGGGGGCCAAGCGCCCCCCATGGTACCAGAGCATTGACTCTTCTAAGAGTCCTAAGAGTCCTGCTCACACTGATGGGGTGAAGCTGTGGGACCCTATTTTCAGAGATGATGTCCTCCACCCAACTCTCAAAAAGCTGAAAGGGTCTTCAGTAGAGATGGATAGTCGAGCTGGGCTATCAGACGGTCACCTCTGTAGCTGTAGTGTCATTTTTCCTATGGTCCAATGTGTAAATTAAACAAAAAAGTGCACGTTTGTTATGATGTCCAAGATGGGGACCAGGATGTGGACATAATAAAAAATTAGGGAACATGATAGGAGACATTTCTACAATACATATAATCATTCTTATCTATCTAATACGATGACAACAGCTCTCCATACCTGCAGTCCACCACAAGGACCACCCTCTCTAATCCCTGAAAAATGAAATCATCCTCAGTGACGAAGAGAGGGGGCCAAGCGCCCCCCATGGTACCAGAGCATTGACTCTTCTAAGAGTCCTTAGAGTCCTGCTCACACTGATGGGGTGAAGCTGTGGGACCCTATTTTCAGAGATGATGTCCTCCACCCAACTCTCAAAAAGCTGAAAGGGTCTTCAGTAGAGATGGATAGTCGAGCTGGGCTATCAGACGGTCACCTCTGTAGCTGTAGTGTCATTTTTCCTATGGTCCAATGTGTAAATTAAACAAAAATGTGCACGTTTGTTATGATGTCCAAGATGGGGACCAGGATGTGGACATAATAAGAAATTAGGGAACATGATAGGAGACATTTCTACAATACATATAATCATTCTTATCTATCTAATACGATGACAACAGCTCTCCATACCTGCAGTCCACCACAAGGACCACCCTCTCTAATCCCTGAAAAATGAAATCATCCTCAGGGACGAAGAGAGGGGGCTAAGCGCCCCCCATGGTTTTAGAGCATTGACTCTTCTAAGAGTCCTAAGAGTCCTGCTTACACTGATGGGGTGCAGCTGTGGGACCCTATTTTCAGAGATGATGTCCTCCACCCAACTCTCAAAAAGCTGAAAGGGTCTTCAGTAGAGATGGATAGTCGAGCTGGGCTATCAGACGGTCACCTCTGTAGCTGTAGTGTCATTTTTCCTATGGTCCAATGTGTAAATTAAACAAAAAAGTGCACGTTTGTTATGATGTCCAAGATGGGGACCAGGATGTGGACATAATAAAAAATTAGGGAACATGATAGGAGACATTTCTACAATACATATAATCATTCTTATCCATCTAATACGATCACAACAGCTCTCCATACCTGCAGTCCACCACAAGGACCACTCTCTCTAATCCCTGAAAAATGAAATCATCCTCAGTGACGAAGAGAGGGGGCTAAGCGCCCCCCATGGTCTCAGAGCATTGACTCTTCTAAGAGTCCTAAGATTCCTGCTTACACTGATGGGGTGCAGCTGTGGGACCCTATTTTCAGAGATGATGTCCTCCACCCAACTCTCAAAAAGCTGAAAGGGTCTTCAGTAGAGATGGATAGTCGAGCTGGGCTATCAGACGGTCACCTCTGTAGCTGTAGTGTCATTTTTCCTATGGTCCAATGTGTAAATTAAACAAAAAAGTGCACGTTTGTTATGATGTCCAAGATGGGGACCAGGATGTGGACATAATAAAAAATTAGGGAACATGATAGGAGACATTTCTACAATACATATAATCATTCTTATCTATCTAATACGATCACAACAGCTCTCCATACCTGCAGTCCACCACAAGGACCACTCTCTCTAATCCCTGAAAAATGAAATCATCCTCAGTGACGAAGAGAGGGGGCTAAGCGCCCCCCATGGTCTCAGAGCATTGATTCTTCTAAGAGTCCTAAGATTCCTGCTCACACTGATGGGGTGCAGCTGTGGGACCCTATTTTCAGAGATGATGTCCTCCACCCAACTCTCAAAAAGCTGAAAGGGTCTTCAGTAGAGATGGATAGTCGAGCTGGGCTATCAGACGGTCACCTCTGTAGCTGTAGTGTCATTTTTCCTATGGTCCAATGTGTAAATTAAACAAAAAAGTGCACGTTTGTTATGATGTCCAAGATGGGGACCAGGATGTGGACATAATAAAAAAATAGGGAACATGATAGGAGACATTTCTACAATACATATAATCATTCTTATCTATCTAATACGATGACAACAGCTCTCCATACCTGCAGTCCACCACAAGGACCACCCTCTCTATTCCCTGAAAAGTGAAATCATCCTCAGTGACGAAGAGAGGGGGCTAAGCGCCCCCCATGGTCTCAGAGCATTGACTCTTCTAAGAGTCCTAAGAGTCCTGCTCACACTGATGGGGTGCAGCTGTGGGACCCTATTTTCAGAGATGATGTTCTCCACCCAACTCTCAAATAGCTGAAAGGGTCTTCAGTAGAGATGGATAGTCGAGCTGGGCTATCAGACGGTAACCTCTGTAGCTGTAGTGTCATTTTTCCTATGGTCCAATGTGTAAATTAAACAAAAAAGTGCACGTTTGTTATGATGTCCAAGATGGGGACCAGGATGTGGACATAATAAAAAATTAGGGAACATGATAGGAGACATTTCTACAATACATATAATCATTCTTATCTATTTAATACGATGACAACAGCTCTCCATACCTGCAGTCCACCACAAGGACCACCCTCTCTAATCCCTGAAAAATGAAATCATCCTCAGTGACGAAGAGAGGGGGCTAAGCGCCCCCCATGGTCTCAGAGCATTGACTCTTCTAAGAGTCCTAAGAGTCCTGCTCACACTGATGGGGTGCAGCTGTGGGACCCTATTTTCAGAGATGATGTCCTCCACCCAACTCTCAAAAAGCTGAAAGGGTCTTCAGTAGAGATGGATAGTCGAGCTGGGCTATCAGACGGTCACCTCTGTAGCTGTAGTGTCATTTTTCCTATGGTCCAATGTGTAAATTAAACAAAAAAGTGCACGTTTGTTATGATGTCCAAGATGGGGACCAGGATGTGGACATAATAAAAAATTAGGGAACATGATAGGAGACATTTCTACAATACATATAATCATTCTTATCTATCTAATACGATGACAACAGCTCTCCATACCGTATTTCATGGTCAATCCAGGTTTGTCAGTGATGGCACTGACATAATGTATGGCGTCTTTTTCGGGCGTTATCCTTTGCCTTTTCATTGTGAAAATCCAGTTGCCTATATCAAAGCAAATTCTACTACTTGTAAAGTATGCAGAAAATGAAATGTAGAACATATAACATCAACTGCTTAGGAACGCATCATAGGTTAGTACTTAAAAGGATATTGTCATGTTCTAGTCATAATGCAAGCTGGACATTTTTCATGTTACCCTGTAATCGCCGGCCTGTTCTAATGCTCACAAGCAAAGATATATGCTCAGCTGCTAAGGCTTCCCTCTGCCTTCTGAATGAAAATTGAATATGTCTGGCTCACTGTGTATATAGCAGGTGCTCAGAAAAAATAAGAGTCAATTCAAAAGAAATAGCTCTGGTACACTATAGTGATTAATAACGTAAGAAAAGAACTCTTGGAATGCTGAAAATTCTTTATTTGTGCAAAAGGATAATTCATCCAACGTTTCGACCTTGTTTTTAGGTCTTTATCAAGGATAAAGTTATCTAAGATCATAAAGGGTTACAAAACCATATAAACACGTAATTAGTACATAGTACAACATAACAGTACAATATATTGCTACTTGAGAGTACAATGGGTCAAATGACCATGAGGCACATACAAAAAATTTTTCCAAAGCCATAGTGAAAACATTTGTACTGAGGAAAGAAAATTTCCACATGACCTATCTGGAGAAACATTCTGGATCAAACAACCAAAAATAGTCAAGCAGGTAAATACACACCTATATGGATAACAGGATGATATGTGTTCAATTGTATAGCGTCATTGCCATTAAGGTACAAATGGAAAACTTGCAATCCTATATAGTGAAGGAAATGAACACATATCATATCAAAGAACACAGGAACATGGGTGTGAGAAAAACCTCAATGTTTATACTTTGTTCTTTATAATGGTGTGAACATGTATATGTCTCAGTACCTTATGCACTTGAGAATTCTAGTGAGTAGATGATGAAAGCCTATTCCAGAACTGGAATCGGTAAATAATTGTAGGTGGAATCTAAATGAAAAGATGGTACAAGTGTTATCATGACACGTGGGCTATAACACAATGGACCGTGTGACAAAGAAGAAAGGAGAGAAAGAAGAGGAAGAAAATGGAACTACCTGTAACATTACGTGATAGTCACTGGTAAGTATCACTTGACAATTCAGGTGAAAAAGGATTCCTTTATTAAAGGGTTCTCAGTCGCCTCAGGATCATGAAATACTAGGGTAAATGATATGAGAATGGGTAAGAAGCACCACTAAAGGAAATATGAAATGCAGGACATATATCTATAAACCCCTGAACTACATGATAGAAATAAAAAGAAGAAAAAAGAAAAAAAAGAAGAAAGAAGAACACATAGAATGCGGAAAGAGAATGGGTACAACTACCTGAGTTACTGCAGGGAGGCCCCTGGTTGGTATTGTGAGGGTTAGTGGAATTCCTTCACTGAAGGGTTCTCAGTTGCCTCAGGTTCGTGAAAAATGCTATAGACAAATAATGCCCGGAGAAAAGGGGTTCATATACAGCGAATAATGGTAATACAAGGTACATGTGTCACATGTAATAGTATATATATATATATTGTACTAAGCTCTACACCAGAAATAGAAAGTAGTCCCTCTGCCTTCTGTCTAGGTGCCCTGAGTTATGTCCTGTAAACTGTCACAGTGACCCAGACACACATGTGTAGTAGGGGAATATCCCTGCTGAGATGCCAGTGCTAGAGCACTCGTTTGCTGTGGAGTTGAACGCTATGTGAGCAGTTCTTACCTTCAATGAGCAGAAGTCTCTTTTTTCAGATTTCAATATCTCTGTGGGTATCTGGCAGAAATATGGAATACTCTTTACTGCTAAGACCCTGTACACCACTCCCACTAAAGGGGGCTTTACACGCTGCGACATCGCTAATGCGGAGTCGTTGGGGTCACGGAATTTGTGACGCACATCCGGCCGCATTAGCGATGTTGCTGCGTGTGACACCGATGAGCGATTTTGCATCGTTGCAAAAACGTGCAAAATCGCTCATCGGTGACATGGGTCTCCATTCTCGATTATCGTTACTGCAGCAGTAACGATGTAGTTCGTCGCTCCTGCGGCAGCACACATCACTCCGTGTGACACCGCAGAAACGAGGAACCTCTCCTTACCTGCCTCCCAGCCGCTATGAGGAAGGAAGGAGGTGGGCGGGATGTTCCGGCCACTCATCTCCGCCCCTCCGCTGCTATTGGGCGGTCGCTCAGTGACGTCGCTGTGACGCCGCACGGACCGCCCCCTTAGAAAGGAGGCGGTTCGCCGGTCACAGCGACGTCGCCGGGCAGGTAAGTATGTGTGACGGGTCTGGTCGGTGTTGTGCGGCATGGGCAGCGATTTACCCGTGTCGCGCAACAGATGGGGGCGGGTACCCACACTAGCGATATCGGGACCGATATCGCAGTGTGTAAAGTAGCCTTTAGTCACATGACCAAGACTGTATCTGTGTCCCTACAACACACTTGAGACAAATGTGTGTGTGAGCCTGCATTGTGGGGTATATATAATATATTATAGAGCTGGGAAGGATCATTCTAAGCAGTGAGCTGTTCCAGTATTTGTAGGAAAATACCCAGTAGAAGCATCAAACACAGCACCAATACCTCCCATCAGTATCCCACCACAGTGCCATGTAACCCATGCCCTACACTCCCATCTACACCAATACTATACAGGCACAAACTAGTATATCTGACTAAAAGCCCCCAAAATATGAAGAACGGCCTATAGTTGAGTGTGGATATAAAATCTATGTGAGCAGAGCTAGAATAGAAATCACTGATCGCATTGAAGTCATTCTGACCATAAATCACCATGATATCAAGGTGAGGAGTTGTGTGTTACTGCTGGGAGGAAAGGGTTAACAGTGGAATATTAAGGTGCATTTCTGTGTGCAGTGTTACTAGTCAATGTAACAATTCAGTATGAGCTGCTCTTGGTGCCGGGGGAGGGAGATGCTCTCCTGAGCAAGATAGATGGGGAATGAACATAATATCTATATAGTGTAAGGCAGGGGGTCTCAAACTCGGCTGGGTGTATGGGCCGCACAGAGGAAAAAAATAATTTGGGGGGCTGCATTCTTTGCAAGACAAAGTGACATTTTTATTGGTACCATATATGTATATATTTTTTTCACACACCTTTGGATGACTGATTTTCAACATTTTTCACTTGTTTATTATAACAAATGTGCACATTCTTTGGTTAAATCTAAAAAAAATAAATGTGATGTTAAAAAAAAGTCATGCCTTATTTTGTTTTTTTTTACATTTTATCCCTTTCTTTTAACTAATAGTGTTACAATTATGACGCTAGCGTTTTGTGAAGGGAATGCTTTGCCTACTTCCGTGACTATGGCCTTCCGGAACTGCTGCATTTTGGCTGACCTCTCCGCCTCGGGAATAAGAGACATAAAGTTCTCCTTGTAGCGTGGGTCTAACAGTGTTACCAACCAGTAATGATTGTCGGCCAAGATGTTCTTAACGCGAGGGTCACAAGACAGGCAGCTTACCATAAAGTCATCCATGTGCGCCAGACTCTTAACAGCCATCACTTCAGTATCCAGACCAACACGATGACTGAACATGCTGTCCTCCTCCTTCTCCTCCTCCTCCTCATCTACCCTGTCCTCTGGCCAGCCACGCTGAACTGAGCATATGACTGGTATGCATGTCATATCCTCAATTTGGCCGGAGAGTTGCTCCATGTCTTCATCTTCCTCCTCGTCATAGTCCTCCACTGCACGTTGTGATGAGACGAGGCTGGGCTATGTGTTATCACCCACACCCACTACTGTTTCTTGCTCCAACTCATCGTGTTCCGCCTGCAATGCATCATGTTTGGTTTTGAGCAGAGACCGTTTTAGAAAGCAGAGAAGCGGTATGGTGACGCTAATAATGGCGTCATCGCCGCTCACCATCTTGGTGGAGTCCTCAAAGTTTTGGAGGATGGTACATAGGTCGGACATCCATCTCCACTCCTCAGGTGTTATGTGTGGAGTTTGACCCATTTCCCGACGGCTTAGGTGATGCAGGTACTCAACAACTGCCCTCTTCTGCTCACATATCCTGATCAACATGTGCAGAGTTGAATTCCAACGCGTGGGGACATCACACACCAGTCTGTGAGCCGGAAGATGCAAATGACGCTGAAAGCCGGCAAGGCCGGCTGAAGCAGTAGGTGACTTTCGAAAATGTGCAGACAGGCGGCGAACTTTTACCAGCAGATGAGACAGCTCTGGGTATGACTTTAGAAACCGCTGAACCACGAGGTTGAGCACATGGGCCATGCATGGAACATGTGTCAGCTGGCCTCGCCTCAAAGCCGCCACTAGGTTCCGGCCATTGTCACACACAACCTTTCCTGGCTTTAGGTTCAGAGGTGTGAGCCAGTGATCTGCATGCTGTTTTAGAGCTGTCCACACCTCTTCTGCATTGTGGGATTTGTCACTTATGCAGATTAGCTGCAGCACAGCCTGTTGCCGCTTCGCCGAGGCAGTGCTGCAGTGCTTCCAGCTTGGGACTGGTGTGGAGGGTAAAGTGGATGAGGATGCGCAGGAGGAGGAGGAGGCTGAAGAGCATGACATTCCGGAGCTGTAGAGTGTGGGTGAAACCCTGACTGAGGTAGGGCCTGCAAACCTTGGTGTGGGAAGGACTTGTTCCGTTCCTCGCTCAAACTGGGTCCCAGCTGGGCTGGGCTGGGTAGGGCGTTGTGGGGGGTTTGTCTATCTCCGTTTGAGGTGAGTTTGTTTAAGTTAGCCTTTTCTTTGGCGTTTTTTGGAGCCCTGCGGGTTGGGGAGTTGGTATCGCCCAGTAAGGCGTTCCCCGGGGGCTTGGATTGGGGTGACATTGTCAGTGGAAAACGGAGTTGAATTTTGGATTAGGAAATCGAAAACTGATCAGAGAGGTGTGGGTAGACTAGTCCGTTTGGGGATGGTTGTGGCATCTGATATGTGCCCGTTCAAGTGTCTCGGGAATTTTCAACAGATCCGTCCGAAGGTGGATGGCCCCTTATTATGTCACTAGGATGGGACCTTTTTATCGAGATACCAATTTGTGAGTGTTTTTAGGGCATGTTTGAAGTCGTTGGGGTTAGATCCGAAGTCTTTCGGATTGGGGCAGCGACGGAGGCCTCTATATGCGGCCTACCGGAGGAGACAGTTAAGCAGATTGGTAGGTGGAAGTCGCAGCGCTTTAAGTCGTATGTACGTCCCCAGGTGGTTGTTGGCAATTGAGGGGAAAAGGGGGGGGGGTATTAGGGTAGCAATGGGGGGGGGGAGAGTGTGTGTTTTTTGTCAATTTGGTTTGGTGAGGCAATAAAATGGTGTCGTCTGTACATTTTGTATTGCAGAAGCACCCCCCCTTCCTTCCCTGGTCTGGATCCTTGGCCACTCTTATGTGTATTGGGGAGCCCGACGAGCGGACGCGAGATGGAACGGGAGACAGCTAGGTTTTGAGAAGGACCTGGCTCTCGTGCGATGGCTCGGTGTTCGGGGGTTAGGGTGGAACAGGGTGTTGCAGGAGGTGCATAGATACGCCCGGTTGGACAGACCTCCTGACATCTTAGTGTTGCATGCCGGGGGGAATGATTTGGGTGGGCGTCCTTTTCGAATCTTGATAAAGGACATCAAACATGATTTGTTACGGTTATGGGTGTCGTTTCCAGGTCTAACGATAGTCTGGTCGGAGATAGTAGCGAGAAAGAGTTGGCAGAAAGCGCGGTCAGTTGACAGGTTGAACAAGGCGCGGGCGAAAGTTAATAGGGCGATCTCGAAGTTTGTTAGTCGGAACGGGGGTATAGCAATACGGCATGTTGAGTTGGAAAGGACGGAAGAGGAATTTTGGTTGGCTGACGGGGTACACCTTAATGCGGTGGGAACTGACTTATGGGCTCTTGGCTTGCAGGGAGGTATTGAGAGGGCCCTTTGGTTGCGGGGGGTCTCAGGCACTTGAAGGGTTTCAAGGTGCCTTCGTTGTGGTGTTGTTTATTGGTGGGTCCTTGAAGTTGGTTTAAAATTGGTTCGGGGATTCATCCGGGTATGGATCCCCTCATTGGCAGAATTGATGGTCCCCTGGTGATTTTGGGGGGGAACCCCGACGGGGTATGTCGGGGCCCCTGGGGGTGTGGTTGGGGTTGACGGAGGATTAACCCTTACCATTTGGTGCTCCTGAGCCAGTGTGGGTAACGGCTGGGAGCAAGTTGAGGTTTTTTATTGCTCGGTTATGGGAATCACCAGGGTTTTGGTAGCTTCAAGGACCTTACCACATTGCAAATTTTATTGGTTATGTATTCTTGTTAATAAAATGGCTGCTATGGCCAAAATTATCCAAAGATAAATTTGTGTCTGTGTAATTACTTTTAAATAAGAAATGGGAATGGAGGTGTGGGGTATGAAAGGAAGACCGGAGTCAACAATTCCAGGGTCAAGCATGTTTATTTGCGTAAGCTTCGTTCCAGGGTAGAAAGGGTAAGAGTGCCTTTCAGAATTCGAAGTGGTCGGACTGTACGGACCACCAAGAACTGCAGGAGAGCTTGAACATCTTCCCATGGATTTGCGACATCCTCCCTCATCAGTTACGTAGGTAAGCAGGTTCTCAGCATTGCAGCCCATTTGTTGTCTTAAGTTAGTTAAGCGGGGTTAACTAACCTGTCAGTTCAGCCTCAGGTCTAAAGCAGAGGCCTGGACTCCACTCCTTACTCCTCACTCCACAACTCTCCTTAAAAACAACTGACTCCTTTTTCCTGCCCCGGGGTCTCCAGACCCCTAGGTGGGCGTTTCCTTCCATCTGGTCCTGCCCACTGGTGTGCCTGTCTTTCCCTGGGGGAGGTGACTAGGATTTTCTGGTTGGCTTTGTGTGACTTAGGTGAGGGAAGTTGTTATGCGGGGGCCTATGTGTGACTACCTGCAGTGTCAGGGCGTCACATATGTATGTGTGTATGTCTGCTAAAGGAATCCGCACCGTCATATTTACAAACACAAAATTTTGCAGACACCTCATGTGACTCAGGGAACGTCGTAGACTATGTTTTAACAGGAATATTTAACCCCGCGCTTTACAGTTACTCTCCAAAAAACCTGCCTCCATTAAACTGAATGGAGGTGGGAGCTGCAAGTTATTAATAGCAGCTGTGATTGGTTGCTATAAGAACAAAGGACATTCATAGTATAAGAAGCTTATGTGTGAGATAATATGATGTCAGTGGGGAGACAGATAGAGAGAGACAGACACAGACTGAGAGACAAACAGACAGAGACAGATAGGCATAGACAGACAGGGAAAGAGACAGAGACAAACAGACAGAGGCAGACAGGGAAAGAGACAGACAGAGATAGACAGGGAAAAAAGGCAGACAGACAGAGACAGAGAAAGAGACAGAGGCAGATAGGGAAACAGACAGAGACAAACATACAGAGACAGGCAGGAGAAAAGGCAGACCGACAGGGAAAGAGACAGACAGGGGAAGAGACAGACAGAGAGAGACAGACAGATAGAGACAGACAAAGAAATACAGAGATAGACAGGGAAAGAGACAAACGGGGAATGAGTCAGACAGAGAGAGACAAAGAGAGACAGGCAGAGAGAGACAGGGAAAGAGACAGACAGGGGAAGAGAAAGACAGAGACAGACAAAGAAATACAGAGACAGACAGGGGAAGAGACAGACAGGGGAAGAGACAGACAGGGGAAGAGACAGACAGACAGGGAAAGAGACAGACCTGGAAAAGAGACAGACCTGGAAAAGAGACAGGCCTGGAAAAGAGACAGACAGACATAGAAACAGACAGCCACAAAGAGAGAGAGAGACAGACAGACACAGAGAGACAGACAGAGATAGAGAGACAGACAGACATGGATAGAGATAGAGACACACAGAGACAGACAGATGACAGAGACTGGGAGAGAGACAGACAGAAGCATAAATCCCTAACTAAAACTTAACATTTAATGATAGTTTTAAAAGGTAAAAAAACACAAATCATGTAAATAGAATGACTCTCTTCTGTGCATAGAGTCAACATTTTGTGTTTGTAAATATGACGGTGCGGATTCCTTTAGCAGACATACACACATACATATGTGACGCCCTGACACTGCAGGTAGTCACACATAGGCCCCCGCATAACAACTTCCCTCACCTAAGTCACACAAAGCCAACCAGAAAACCCTAGTCACCTCCCCCAGGGAAAGACAGGCACACCAGTGGGCAGGACCAGACGGAAGGAACCGCCCACCTAGGGGTCTGGAGACCCCGGGGCAGGAAAAAGGAGTCAGTTGTTTTTAAGGAGAGTTGTGGAGTGAGGAGTAAGGAGTGGAGTCCAGGCCTCTGCTTTAGACCTGAGGCTGAACTGACAGGTTAGTTAACCCCGCTTAACTAACTTAAGATAACAAATGGGCTGCAATGCTGAGAACCTGCTTACCTACGTAACTGATGAGGGAGGATGTCGCAAATCCATGGGAAGATGTTCAAGCTCTCCTGCAGTTCTTGGTGGCCCGTACAGTCCGACCACTTCGAATTCTGAAAGGCACTCTTACCCTTTCTACCCTGGAACGAAGCTTAGGCAAATAAACATGCTTGACCCTGGAATTGTTGACTCCGGTCTTCCTTTCATACCCCACACCTCCATTCCCATTTCTTATTTAAAAGTAATTACACAGACACAAATTTATCTTTGGATAATTTTGGCCATAGCAGCCATTTTATTAACAAGAATACATAACCAATAAAATTTGCAATGTGGTAAGGTCCTTGAAGCTACCAAAACCCTGGTGATTCCCATAACCGAGCAATAAAAAACCTCAACTTGCTCCCAGCCGTTACCCACACTGGCTCAGGAGCACCAAATGGTAAGGGTTAATCCTCCGTCAACCCCAACCACACCCCCAGGGGCCCCGACATACCCCGTCGGGGTTCCCCCCCAAAATCACCAGGGGACCATCAATTCTGCCAATGAGGGGATCCATACCCGGATGAATCCCCGAACCAATTTTAAACCAACTTCAAGGACCCACCAATAAACAACACCACAACGAAGGCACCTTGAAACCCTTCAAGTGCCTGAGACCCCCCGCAACCAAAGGGCCCTCTCAATACCTCCCTGCAAGCCAAGAGCCCATAAGTCAGTTCCCACCGCATTAAGGTGTACCCCGTCAGCCAACCAAAATTCCTCTTCCGTCCTTTCCAACTCAACATGCCGTATTGCTATACCCCCGTTCCGACTAACAAACTTCGAGATCGCCCTATTAACCTTCGCCCGCGCCTTGTTCAACCTGTCAACTGACCGCGCTTTCTGCCAACTCTTTCTCGCTACTATCTCCGACCAGACTATCGTTAGACCTGGAAACGACACCCATAACCGTAACAAATCATGTTTGATGTCCTTTATCAAGATTCGAAAAGGACGCCCACCCAAATCATTCCCCCCGGCATGCAACACTAACATGTCAGGAGGTCTGTCCAACCGGGCGTATCTATGCACCTCCTGCAACACCCTGTTCCACCCTAACCCCCGAACACCGAGCCATCGCACGAGAGCCAGGTCCTTCTCAAAACCTAGCTGTCTCCCGTTCCATCTCGCGTCCGCTCGTCGGGCTCCCCAATACACATAAGAGTGGCCAAGGATCCAGACCAGGGAAGGAAGAGGGGGTGCTTCTGCAATACAAAATGTACAGACGACACCATTTTATTGCCTCACCAAACCAAATTGACAAAAAACACACACTCTCACCCCCCCCATTGCTACCCTAATACCCCCCCTTTTCCCCTCAATTGCCAACAACCACCTGGGGACGTACATACGACTTAAAGCGCTGCGACTTCCACCTACCAATCTGCTTAACTGTCTCCTCCGGTAGGCCGCATATAGAGGCCTCCGTCGCTGCCCCAATCCGAAAGACTTCGGATCTAACCCCAACGACTTCAAACATGCCCTAAAAACACTCACAAATTGGTATCTCGATAAAAAGGACCCATCCTCGTGACATAATAAGGGGCCATCCACCTTCGGACGGATCTGTTGAAAATTCCCGAGACACTTGAACGGGCACATATCAGATGCCACAACCATCCCCAAACGGACTAGTCTACCCACACCTCTCTGATCAGTTTTCGATTTCCTAATCCAAAATTCAACTCCGTTTTCCACTGACATAATGTCACCCCAATCCAAGCCCCCGGGGAACGCCTTACTGGGCGATACCAACTCCCCAACCCGCAGGGCTCCAAAAAACGCCAAAGAAAGGCTAACTTAAACAAACTCACCTCAAACGGAGATAGACAAACCCCCCACAACGCCCTACCCAGCCGGGTAGGGACCCAGCCCAGCCCAGCTGGGACCCAGTTTGAGCGAGGAACGGAACAAGTCCTTCCCACACCAAGGTTTGCAGGCCCTACCTCAGTCAGGGTTTCACCCACACTCTACAGCTCCGGAATGTCATGCTCTTCAGCCTCCTCCTCCTCCTGCGCATCCTCATCCACTTTACCCTCCACACCAGTCCCAAGCTGGAAGCACTGCAGCACTGCCTCGGCGAAGCGGCAACAGACTGTGCTGCAGCTAATCTGCATAGGTGACAAACCCCACAATGCAGAAGAGGTGTGGACAGCTCTAAAACAGCATGCAGATTACTGGCTCACACCTCTGAACCTAAAGCCAGGAAAGGTTGTGTGTGACAATGGCCGGAACCTGGTGGCGGCTTTGAGGCGAGGCCAGCTGACACATGTTCCATGCATGGCCCATGTGCTCAACCTCGTGGTTCAGCGGTTTCTAAAGTCATACCCAGAGCTGTCTGATCTGCTGGTAAAAGTTCGCTGCCTGTCTGCACATTTTCGAAAGTCACCTACTGCTTCAGCCGGCCTTGCCGGCTTTCAGCGTCGTTTGCATCTTCCGGCTCACAGACTGGTGTGTGATGTCCCCACGCGTTGGAATTCAACTCTGCACATGTTGATCAGGATATGTGAGCAGAAGAGGGCAGTTGTTGAGTACCTGCATCACCTAAGCCGTCGGGAAATGGGTCAAACTCCACACATAACACCTGAGGAGTGGAGATGGATGTCCGACCTATGTACCATCCTCCAAAACTTTGAGGACTCCACCAAGATGGTGAGCGGCGATGACGCCATTATTAGCGTCACCATACCGCTTCTCTGCCTTCTAAAACGGTCTCTGCTCAAAACCAAACATGATGCATTGCAGGCGGAACACGATGAGTTGGAGCAAGAAACAGTAGTGGGTGTGGGTGATAACACACAGTCCAGCCTCGTCTCATCACAACGTGCAGTGGAGGACTATGACGAGGAGGAGGATGAAGACATGGAGCAACTCTCCGGCCAAATTGAGGATATGACATGCATACCAATCATATGCTCAGTTCAGCGTGGCTGGCCAGAGGACAGGGTAGATGATGAGGAGGAGGAGGAGGAGGAGGAGGAGGAGAAGGAGGAGGACAGCATGTTCAGTCATCGTGTTGGTCTGGATACTGAAGTGATGGCTGTTAAGAGTCTGGCGCACATGGATGACTTTATGGTAAGCTGCCTGTCTCGTGACCCTCGCGTTAAGAACATCTTGGCCGACAATCATTACTGGTTGGTAACACTGTTAGACCCACGCTACAAGGAGAACTTTATGTCTCTTATTCCCGAGGCGGAGAGGTCAGCCAAAATGCAGCAGTTCCGGAAGGCCATAGTCACGGAAGTAGGCAAAGCATTCCCTTCACAAAACGCTAGCGTCATAATTGTAACACTATTAGTTAAAAGAAAGGGATAAAATGTAAAAAAAAACAAAATAAGGCATGACTTTTTTTTAACATCAAATTTTTTTTTTTTAGATTTAACCAAAGAATGTGCACATTTGTTATAATAAACAAGTGAAAAATGTTGAAAATCAGTCATCCAAAGGTGTGTGAAAAAAATATATATATATGGTACCAATAAAAATGTCACTTTGTCCTGCAAAGAATGCAGCCCCCCAAATTATTTTTTTCCTCTGTGCGGCCCATACACCCAGCCGAGTTTGAGACCCCCTGCCTTACACTATATAGATATCATGTTCATTCCCCATCTATCTTGCTCAGGAGAGCATCTCCCTCCCCCGGCACCAAGAGCAGCTCATATTGAATTGTTACATTGACTAGTAACACTGCACACAGAAATGCACCTTAATATTCCACTGTTAACCCTTTCCTCCCAGCAGTAACACACAACTCCTCACCTTGATATCATGGTGATTTATGGTCAGAATGACTTCAATGCGATCAGTGATTTCTATTCTAGCTCTGCTCACATAGATTTTATATCCACACTCAACTATAGGCCGTTCTTCATATTTTGGGGGCTTTTAGTCAGATATACTAGTTTGTGCCTGTATAGTATTGGTGTAGATGGGAGTGTAGGGCATGGGTTACATGGCACTGTGGTGGGATACTGATGGGAGGTATTGGTGCTGTGTTTGATGCTTCTACTGGGTATTTTCCTACAAATACTGGAACAGCTCACTGCTTAGA
This sequence comes from Anomaloglossus baeobatrachus, assembly GCF_048569485.1. NCBI lineage: Eukaryota > Metazoa > Chordata > Amphibia > Anura > Aromobatidae > Anomaloglossus > Anomaloglossus baeobatrachus. Next base: position 160,398 of record NW_027444250.1, read on the forward strand.
ATGATCCTTCCCAGCTCTATAATATATTATATATACCCCACAATGCAGGCTCACACACACATTTGTCTCAAGTGTGTTGTAGGGACACAGATACAGTCTTGGTCATGTGACTAAAGGCTACTTTACACACTGCGATATCGGTCCCGATATCGCTAGTGTGGGTACCCGCCCCATCTGTTGCGCGACACGGGCAAATCGCTGCCCATGCCGCACAACACCGACCAGACCCGTCACACATACTTACCTGACCGGCGACGTCGCTGTGACCGGCGAACCGCCTCCTTTCTAAGGGGGCGGTCCGTGCGGCGTCACAGCGACGTCACTGAGCGACCGCCCAATAGCAGCGGAGGGGCGGAGATGAGTGGCCGGAACATCCCGCCCACCTCCTTCCTTCCTCATAGCGGCTGGGAGGCAGGTAAGGAGAGGTTCCTCGTTTCTGCGGTGTCACACGGAGTGATGTGTGCTGCCGCAGGAGCGACGAACTACATCGTTACTGCTGCAGTAACGATAATCGAGAATGGAGACCCATGTCACCGATGAGCGATTTTGCACGTTTTTGCAACGATGCAAAATCGCTCATCGGTGTCACACGCAGCAACATCGCTAATGCGGCCGGATGTGCGTCACAAATTCCGTGACCCCAACGACTCCGCATTAGCGATGTCGCAGCGTGTAAAGCCCCCTTTAGTGGGAGTGGTGTACAGGGTCTTAGCAGTAAAGAGTATTCCATATTTCTGCCAGATACCCACAGAGATATTGAAATCTGAAAAAAGAGACTTCTGCTCATTGAAGGTAAGAACTGCTCACATAGCGTTCAACTCCACAGCAAACGAGTGCTCTAGCACTGGCATCTCAGCAGGGATATTCCCCTACTACACATGTGTGTCTGGGTCGCTGTGACAGTTTACAGGACATAACTCAAGGCACCTAGATAGAAGGCAGAGGTACTGGGATTGGTTGGTTTTTGGTGACGGAGGTGCAGGGGCTGGCGCCCATGTGCAGTGCTGGCTAAGGTATATTGATGATATTTTGATTTTTTGGCAGGGCACTGTGGAGCAGCTCGAGACATTTATGGAGGAACTTAATAACAACACCTTTAACATCAGATTGACGCATAAGCATAGCAGCAGTTGCGTTGACTTCCTGGATATTAAAATTTCATTCGGTTCTGAGCGAATTGTTCAGACCGACGTCCATAGGAAGGAAACATCAGTCAACGCACTGCTGCATGCTTCTTCTGCTCATACCCCCTCCACCATCCGGGCCGTACCGACTGGCCAGTTCCTCAGGATGAAGCAAATTTGTTCGTCAGACACTGCTTTTGAACAACAGTCTGCCGACCTCCAGCGCCATAGGGGTGGCAAAGGCGGTCTTCCCCCGGTCTGCCTCAGCAACGGACACTAGCCAATAGTGACTAGTGAGATCAAGGGTAGAAAAATAATTTGCAGTTCTCAATGCAGCTAGCGATTCCTCAATACGGGGGAGTGGTGCTGTCCTTCTTCTTTAACAGGACCAACGGAGCTGCCCAAAGGCTACAACTGTCACGGATAACCCCAGCCGCCTTCATGTTGCTCAACATGTCCTTGGTACACTGGTAATGTGAAGGTGGTATTGGCTTATACAGTGCCTACAAGTAGTATTCAACCCCCTGCAGATGTAGCAGGTTTACACATTCGGAATTAACTTGGCATTGTGACATTTGGACTGTAGATCAGCCTGGAAGTGTGAAATACACTGCAGCAAAAAAGAATGTTATTTTTTTTTTAAATTGTGAAAAGTTTATTCAGAGGGTAATTTATTATTCAACCCCTCAAACCACAAGAATTCTGTTTGGTTCCCCTAAGGTATTAAGAAGTATTTCAGGCACAAAGAACAATGAGCTTCACATGTTTGGATTAATTATCTCTTTTTCCAGCCTTTTCTGACTAATTAAGACCCTCCCCAAACTTGTGAACAGCACTCATACTTGGTCAACATGGGAAAGACAAAGGAGCATTCCAAGGCCATCAGAGACAAGATCGTGGAGGATCACAAGGCTGGCAAGGGGTACAAAACCCTTTCCAAGGAGTTGGGCCTACCTGTCTCCACTGTTGGGAGCATCATCCGGAAGTGGAAGGCTTATGGAACTACTGTTAGCCTTCCACGGCCTGGACAGCCTTTGAAAGTTTCCACCCGTGCCGAGGCCAGGCTTGTCCGAAGAGTCAAGGCTAACCCAAGGACAACAAGGAAGGAGCTCCGGGAAGATCTCATGGCAGTGGGGACATTGGTTTCAGTCAATACCATAAGTAACGTACTCCACCACAATGGTCTCCGTTCCAGACGAGCCCGTAAGGTACCTTTACTTTCAAAGCGTCATGTCAAGGCTCGTCTACAGTTTGCTCATGATCACTTGGAGGACTCTGAGACAGACTGGTTCAAGGTTCTCTGGTCTGATGAGACCAAGATCGAGATCTTTGGTGCCAACCACACACGTGACGTTTGGAGACTGAATGGCACTGCATACGACCCCAAGAAAACCATCCCTACAGTCAAGCATGGTGGTGGCAGCATCATGCTGTGGGGCTGTTTCTCAGCTAAGGGGCCTGGCCATCTGGTCCGCATCCATAGGAAGATGGATAGCACGGCCTACCTGGAGATTTTGGCCAAGAACCTCCGCTCCTCCATCAAGGATCTTAAGATGGGTCGTCATTTCATCTTCCAACAAGACAACGACCCAAAGCACACAGCCAAGAAAACCAAGGCCTGGTTCAAGAGGGAAAAAATCAAGGTGTTGCAGTGGCCTAGTCAGTCTCCTGACCTTAACCCAATTGAAAACTTGTGGAAGGAGCTCAAGATTAAAGTCCACATGAGACACCCAAAGAACCTAGATAACTTGGAGAAGATCTGCATGGAGGAGTGGGCCAAGATAACTCCAGAGACCTGTGCCGGCCTGATCAGGTCTTATAAAAGACGATTATTAGCTGTAATTCCAAACACGGGTTATTCCACAAAATATTAAACCTAGGGGTTGAATAATGATTGACCCACACTTTTATGTTGAAAATGTATTAAAATTTAACTGAGCAACATAACTTGTTGTTTTGTAAGATTTATGCATCTGTTAATAAATCCTGCTCTTCTTTGAAGTTTGCAGGCTCTAACTTATTTGTATCTTATCAAACCTGCTAAATCTGCAGGGGGTTGAATACTACTTGTAGGCACTGTAGCTCTCTTTGATGGGTGGGTGTGCACCTGTGGGGATGTAGTGTTGGACCCCTTTTTTTCCCCCAAAATCTAGCGGATGTTTGCTGAAGACTTGCTCGCTCGTATTCTTGCACTACCCTGTGGACCCGCTTCTTGTGATGTGAAGGTGTGGAGTCAGTGCCTACGTGTAATTCCTTACACCACTCCTCTGGCTGACTTGGTGAGCAGTCACTGACTGGGTGGGGTGCAGTAATAGTGGATGCTGCTACTTGGATAGCATGTGTATCTACTGTGAACAGCTTATCAATGGTGGCAAGTCGGGGCAGCTTAACCTCCTGCTCTCCGCAGTTTAACACTCTCACGGGCACTCTTCCCTTCCGCACTAATGAATAAAACTATGATGTAAATATCATATAGATACCCCACAATTGTAAATAAAGGTAGGTTATGGGAAAAGGGGGAACAGGGAAAGAGGAAAATAGTGTAATAAAGTATACCTTCTGGGGGTGAGAGGAAATGGCAGCACAGCCAGTGGAGGTGAAGCAAAAGGAAGCCTGCAACTAAAGAGTTGAGAGCATTATCACATGGTGACTGAGCCTGATTGTAAAGGGAGCATAGAGTGGAGCATACTCTGGGCACGTTAGAACCCAAGTTCTTAAACCATGAATATGGACCCCTTTTATTCTCCCAAAGTCTAGCGGATGTTTGCTGAAGACTTGCTCGTATTCTTGCACTACCCTGTGGACCCGCTTCTTGTGATGTGAAGGTGTGGAGTCAGTGCCTACGTGTAATTCCTTACACCACTCCTCTGGTTGACTTGGTGAGCTGTCACTGAATGGGTGTGGTGAAGTAACGGTGGATGCTGTGGCTTGGATATCATATTAAATATAGGGACCCCCATACAGTAGTATGAGAAATTTTTTTGTATTCAATGATCGGTATTACCTTCAGGGGCGCGGCACGTGGACGTGCGTTCCATTAGCCTCACTGCATTCCACTCCCATACAGGAAGTGGGCGCAGCTATTACTACGGTCGCACATAAAAGAACCCACAGCCACCACTGCACACAGCTGACTCCACCACTGGAAACCCACTTCTACACCAACGCAGGTAAGACAGGATCGGCACCTCTATGCTCCCGTTACAATCAGGCTCAGTCACCATGTGATAATGCTCTCAACAATTTAGTTGCAGGCTTCCCCTTGCTTCACCTCCACTGGCTGTGCTGCCATTTCCTCTCCCCCCTGGAAGGTATACTTTATTACACTATTTTCCTGTTTCCCTCTTCTCCCTTTTCCCATAACCTACCTTTATCTGCATTTGTGGGGTATCTATATACTATTTATATCACAGTTTTATTCATTAATACGGAAGGGAAGAGTGCGCGTGAGAGTGTTGAACTGCGGAGAGCAAGAGGTTAAGCTGCCCCGATTTGCCACCATTGATAAGCTGTTCACAGTAGATACACATGCTATCCAAGCAGCAGCAGCATCCACCATTACTGCACCCCACCCAGTCAGTGACAGCTCACCAAGTCAGCCAGAGGAGTGGTGTCAGGAATTACACGTAGGCACTGACTACACACCTTCACATCACAAGAAGGGGGTGCAAGTGTGACGCCCTGGACTAGCCAGTTAGTCACAGACATAACACACACACACACCCCCTTTCCCGGATAGTTACACTAGTCAGACACAAAACCGTTGTTGCCTCCCTCCAGGGGCTGATGTCCACACCAGGTGGGGCGGTGCCAGGCGGTTGGCCCCACCCACCAAGGAGTTCACAGGCCTGGAGGTGGGAAAACCAGTTAGTTAGTTGAAGTTCAGTTAAGAGTTGAACCGTGGAGGTAGTGAGTTCAGGGAACAGCCCAGTTTTGGGTAGGAGTGCAAAACTGCTAGTGTCTGGGTCAGATCCCAGGCACTATGGGGAGATAAGGTATGCACACCAGTGACTATGTAAGGGGAATACATGAAATAGCAGAAACTGCTGTGTGAATACTGACTTGAAAAATTCAATAGCTATATGCAAGAGTGAATATGTGAAAAATGGAATCTGCATTACTGCCATGAACATATGAATCAAGAGAAATTTAGCTACTGAATTGATCAATGCAATAGAGCCCCAACACTACGCCAAAGTATTTCTCTACGTTGGGGTCCCTAGCTTGTGTGTGTCCTCTCATGCAGTTAAAAAACCTACCGTGTATGGGAAGCTGAGACCCAGGCTATTTATGCGTATGATATGGATTGGCAATAGGTGTGGTTGGGGAGGGTTCACAAACGAAAAAATACTAACAAATAGGAATAACGTTTGGAACACCATTCTAAGTCCGAACTGGGTGCAAAAACCTAAAAAAACATCACTATGGGGAGATAAGGTATGCACACCAGTGACTATGTAAGGGGAATACATGAAATAGCAGAAACTGCTGTGTGAATACTGACTTGAAAAATCCAATAGCATTAATTCACATAATCCTAGTGACTGCGCACACAACATGGCCAAACGAAAACAAAAGACAGTACCTGGCCATTCAATCAAATGGAAACTCATAGGCAACACAGTCCATTAGACTAGGCAATTACATGCAGCCAAACAAAGTTCATGGGCCTTGCCTCAGAGTCGAACCCACAACCTCTTGGAGAACAAGCAAAGAGCCTACCACTAAACCAACTCAGTGAAGTTGGAAACCAACTCTACATTAATTAACATAATCCTAGTGACTGCGCACACAACATGGCCAAACAAAAGCAAAAGACAGTACCTAGCCTATCAATCCAATGGAAACTCATAGGTAACACAGTACATTGGACTAGGCAATTACATGCAGCCATACAAAGCCCATGGGTCTTGCCCCAGAGTCGAACCCACAAACTCTCGTAGCCAGGGCAAAGAGCCTACCACTACACCAACACAGAGAAGTAGGTGAATGACTCTACATTAATTCACATAATCCTAGTGACTACGCACACAACATGGCCAAACAAATGCAAAAGACATTATCTGGCCTATCAATCCAATGGAAACTCATAGGCAACACAGTCCATTAGACTAGGCACTTACATGCAGCCATGTAAAGTTCATGGGCATTGCCTCAGAGTCGAACCCACAACCTCTTGGAGAACAAGCAAAGAGCCTACCACTAAACCAACTCAGAGAAGTTGGAAACCGACTCTACATTAATTAACATAATCCTAGTGACTGCGCACACAACATGGCCAAACAAAAGCAAAAGACAGTACGTGGCCTATCAATCCAACGGAAACTCATAGGTAACACAGTACATTGGACTAGGCAATTACATGCAGCCATACAAAGCCCATGGGCCTTGCCCCAGAGTCAAACCCACAACCTCTCATAGCCAAGGCAAAGAGCCTACCAATACACCAACACAGAGAAGTGGAAAACCATTTCTACATTAATTCACATAATCCTAGTGACTGCGCACACAACATGGCCAAACAAAAGCAAAAGACAATACCTGGCCTATTCATTCAATGAAAACTCATAGGCAACACAGTCCATTGGACAAGGCAATTACATTCAACCATACAAAGTCCATGGGCTTTGCCTCAAAGTCAAACCCACAACTTCTTGTAACCCAAGGAAAGAGGCTACCACTACACCAACACAGAGAAGAGAATGACTCTACATTAATTCACATAATCCTAGTGACTGCGCACACAACATGACCAAACGAAAACAAAAGACAGTCCCTGGCCTATCAATCCAATGGAAACTCATAGACAACATAGTCCAATAGACTACGCAATTACATGCAGCCATACAAAGTCCATGGGCCTTGCCTCAGAGTCATACCCACAATCTCTGGCAGAACAAGCAAAGAGCCTACAACTTCACCAACACAAAGAAGTAGGAAGCTGCGTCTACATTAATTCACATAATCCTAGTGACTGCGCACACAACATGGCCAAACAAAAGCAAAAGACAGTACCTGGCCTATCAATCCAATGGGAACTCATAGGCAACACAGTTAATTGAACTAGGCAATTACATGCAGCCATACAAACTCCATGGGCCTTGCCTCAGAGTCAAACCCACAACCTCTTGCAGCTAAGCAAAGAGCCTTCCACTACAGCAACACAGAGAACTGGGAAACTGATTCTACATTAATTCACATAATCCTACCGACTGCGCACACAACATAACCAAACAAAAGATAATACCTGGCCAATCAATCCAATGGAAACTCATAGGCAACACAGTCCATTGGACTAGGCAATTACACGCAGCCATATAAAGTCCATGGGCTTTGCCTCAGAGTCAAACCCACAATTTCTCGCAGCCCAAGCAAAGAGCCTACCACTACACCAAGACAGAGAAGTTGGAAACTGAGTTTACATTAGTTCACATAATCCTAGTGACTGCGCACACAACATGGCCAAACAAAAGCAAAAGACAGTACCTGGCCTATCAATCCAATGGGAACTCATAGGCAAAACAGTTAATTGAAATAGGCAATTACATGCAGCCATACAAACTCCAGGGGCCTTGCCTCAGAGTCGAACCCACAACCTCTTGCAGCTTAAGCAAAGAGACTACCACTACACCAACACAGAGAAGTAGGTGAATGACTCTACATTAATTCACATAATCCTAGTGACTGCGCACACAACATTGCCAAACAAAAGAAAAAGACAGTACCTGGCCTATCAATCCAATAGAAACTCATAGGCAAAGCAATCAATTGGACTAGGCAATTACATGCAGCCATACAAAGTCCATGGGCCTTGCCTCAAAGTCGAACTCACAACCTCTCGCAGCTCAAGCAAAGAGCCTACCACTACACCAACACAGAGAAATGTAAACCTGACTCTACATTATTTCACATAATCCTAGTGACTGCGCACACAACATGGCCAAACGAAAACAAAAGACAGTAACTGGCCTATCAATCCAATAGAAACTCATAGGCAACACAGTCCATTGGACTAAGCAATTACATGCAGCCATTCAAAGTCCATGAGCCTTGCATTAGAGTCGAACCCACAACCTCTCGCAGCCCAAGCAAAGAGCCTACCACTACACTAACACAGAGAAGTGGGAAACTGACTCTACATTAATTCCCATAACCCTAGTGACTGCGCACACAACATGGTCAAACAAAAGCAAAAGGCAGTACCTGGCCTATCAATCCAATGGAAACTCATAGGCAACATAGTCCATTGGACTAGGCAATTACATGCAGCCATACAAAGTCCATGGGCCTTGCCTCAGAGTCAAACCCACAACCTCTGGCAGAACAAGCAAAGAGCCTACAACTACAAAAACACAAAGAAGTAGGAAGCTGCGTCTACATTAATTCACATAATCCTAGTGACTGCGCACACAACATGGCCAAACAAAGCAGAAGACATTACCTAGCCTATCAAGCCAATGGAAACTCATAGGCAACACAGTCAATTGAACTAGGCGATTACATGCAGCCATACAAACTCCATGGGCCTTGCCTCAGAGTCGAACCCACAATTTCTCGCAGCCCAAGCAAAGAGCCTACCACTACACCAACACAGAGAAGTTGGAATCTGAGTTTACATTAGTTCACATAATCCTAGTGACTGCGCATACAACATGGCCAAACAAAAGCAAAAGACAGTACCTGGCCTATCAATCAGATGGGAACTCATAGGCAACACAGTCAATTGAACTAGGCGATTACATGCAGCCATACAAACTCCATGGGCCTTGCCTCAGAGTCGAACCCACAACCTCTCGCAGCTTAAGCAAAGAGACTACCACTACACCAACACAGAGAATTAGGTGACTGACTCTACATTAATTCACATAATCCTAGTGACTGCGCACACAACATGGCCAAACAAAAGCAAAAGACAGTACCTGGCCTATTAATCCAATGGAAACTCATAGGCAACGCAATCCTTTGGACTAGGCAATAACATGCAGCCATACAAAGTCCATGGGCCTTGCCTCAGAGTCAAAACCACTACCTCTCAAAGCCCAAGCAAAAAGCCTACCACTACACCAACACAGAGAAGTGCGAAATTGACTCAACATAAATTCACATAATCCTAGTGACTGCGCACACAACATGGCCAAACAAAAGCAATAGACAGTCCCTGGCCTATCAATCCAATGGAAACTCATAGACAACATAGTCCATTGGACTAGGCAATTACATGCAGCCATACAAAGTCCATGGGCCTTGCCTCAGAGTCGAACTCACAACCTCTCGCAGCCCAAGAAAAAAGCCTACCACTACATCAACACAGAGAAGTGTGAAACTGACTCTACATTAATTCACATAATCCTAGTGACTGCGCACACAACATGGCCAAACAAAAGAAAAAGACAGTACCTGGCCTATCATTCCAATTGAAACTCATAGGTAACATAGTCCATTGGACTAGGCAATAACATGCAGCCATACAAAGTCCATGGGCCTTGCCTCAAAGTTGAACTCACAACCTCTCGCAGCTCTAGCAAAGAGCCTACAACTACACCAACACAGAGAAATGTGAACCTGACTCTACATTAATTTACATAATCCTAGTGACTGCGCACACAACATGGCCAAACAAAAGCAAAAGACAGTACCTGGCCTATAAATCCAATAGAAACTCATAGGCAACACAGTCCATTGGACTAGACAATTACATGGAGACATACAAAGTCCATGGGCCTTGCCTCAGAGTCAAACCCACAACCTCTCGCAGCCAAGCAAAGAGCCTACCACTACACCAACACAGAGAAGTGGGAAACTGATTCTACATTAATTCACATAATCCTACCGACTGCGCACACAACATGGCCAAACAAAAGAAAATACCTGGCCTATCAATCCAATGGAAACTCATAGGCAACACAGTCCATTAGACTAGGCAAATACATGCAGCCATACAAAGCCCATGGGCCTTGCCCCAGAGTCGAACCCACAACCTCTTGTAGCCAAAGCAAAGAGCCTACAAATACACCAACACAGAGAAGTGGAAAACTGATTCTACATTAATTCACATAATCCTAGTGACTGCGCACACAACATGGCCAAACAAAAGCAAAAGACATTACCTGGCCTATAAATCCAATAGAAACTCATAGGCAAAGCAATCAATTGGACTAGGCAATTACATGCAGCCATACAAAGTCCATGGGCCTTGCCTCAGAGTCGAACCCACAACCTCTTGTAGCCCAAGCAAAGAGCCTACCACTACACCAACACAGAGAAGTTGGTACAGAGTTTACATTAGTTCACATAATCCTAGTGACTGCGCACACAACATGGCCAAACAAAAGAAAAAGACAGTACCTGGCCTATTATTCCAATTGAAACTCATAGGTAACATAGTCCATTGGACTAGGCAATAACATGCAGCCATACAAAGTCCATGGGCCTTGCCTCAAAGTTGAACTCACAACCTCTCGCAGCTCTAGCAAAGAGCCTACAACTACACCAACACAGAGAAATGTGAACCTGACTCTACATTAATTCACATAATCCTAGTGACTGCGCACACAACATGGCCAAACAAAAGCAAAAGACAGTACCTGGCCTATAAATCCAATAGAAACTCATAGGCAACACAGTCCATTGGACTAGACAATTACATGGAGACATACAAAGTCCATGGGCCTTGCCTCAGAGTCAAACCCACAACCTCTCGCAGCCAAGCAAAGAGCCTACCACTACACCAACACAGAGAAGTGGGAAACTGATTCTACATTAATTCACATAATCCTACCGACTGCGCACACAACATGGCCAAACAAAAGAAAATACCCGGCCTATCAATCCAATGGAAACTCATAGGCAACACAGTCCATTAGACTAGGCAAATACATGCAGCCATACAAAGCCCATGGGCCTTGCCCCAGAGTCGAACCCACAACCTCTTGTAGCCAAAGCAAAGAGCCTACAAATACACCAACACAGAGAAGTGGAAAACTGATTCTACATTAATTCACATAATCCTAGTGACTGCGCACACAACATGGCCAAACAAAAGCAAAAGACATTACCTGGCCTATAAATCCAATAGAAACTCATAGGCAAAGCAATCAATTGGACTAGGCAATTACATGCAGCCATACAAAGTCCATGGGCCTTGCCTCAGAGTCGAACCCACAACCTCTTGTAGCCCAAGCAAAGAGCCTACCACTACACCAACACAGAGAAGTTGGTACAGAGTTTACATTAGTTCACATAATCCTAGTGACTGTGCACACAACATGGCCAAACAAAAGCAAAAGACAGTCCCTGGCCTATCATTCCAATTGAAACTCATAGGTAACATAGTCCATTGGACTAGGCAATAACATGCAGCCATACAAAGTCCATGGGCCTTGCCTCAAAGTTGAACTCACAACCTCTCGCAGCTCTAGCAAAGAGCCTACAACTACACCAACACAGAGAAATGTGAACCTGACTCTACATTAATTCACATAATCCTAGTGACTGCGCACACAACATGGCCAAACAAAAGCAAAAGACAGTACCTGGCCTATAAATCCAATAGAAACTCATAGGCAACACAGTCCATTGGACTAGACAATTACATGGAGACATACAAAGTCCATGGGCCTTGCCTCAGAGTCAAACCCACAACCTCTCGCAGCCAAGCAAAGAGCCTACCACTACACCAACACAGAGAAGTGGGAAACTGATTCTACATTAATTCACATAATCCTACCGACTGCGCACACAACATGGCCAAACAAAAGAAAATACCTGGCCTATCAATCCAATGGATACTCATAGGCAACACAGTCCATTAGACTAGGCAAATACATGCAGCCATACAAAGCCCATGGGCCTTGCCCCAGAGTCGAACCCACAACCTCTTGTAGCCAAAGCAAAGAGCCTACAAATACACCAACACAGAGAAGTGGAAAACTGATTCTACATTAATTCACATAATCCTAGTGACTGCGCACACAACATGGCCAAACAAAAGCAAAAGACATTACCTGGCCTATAAATCCAATAGAAACTCATAGGCAAAGCAATCAATTGGACTAGGCAATTACATGCAGCCATACAAAGTCCATGGGCCTTGCCTCAGAGTCGAACCCACAACCTCTTGTAGCCCAAGCAAAGAGCCTACCACTACACCAACACAGAGAAGTTGGTACAGAGTTTACATTAGTTCACATAATCCTAGTGACTGTGCACACAACATGGCCAAACAAAAGCAAAAGACAGTCCCTGGCCTATCAATCCAATGGAAACTCATATACAACATAGTCCATTGGACTAGGCAATTACATGCAGCCATACAAAGTCCATGGGCCTTGCCTCAGAGTCAAACCCACAACCTCTGGCAGAACAAGCAAAGAGCTTACAACTACACCAACACAAAAAAGTAGGAAGCTGCGTCTACATTAATTTACATATTCCTAGCGACTGCGCACACAACATGGCCAAACAAAAGCAAAAGACATTACCTGGCCTATCAAGCCAATGGAAACTCATACGCAACACAGTCCATTGGACTAAACAATTACATGCAGCCATACAAAGTCCATGGGCTTTGCCTCAGAGTCAAACCCACAATTTCTCGCATCCCAAGCAAAGAGCCTACCACTACAACAACACAGACAAGTTGGAAACTGAGTTTACATTAGTTCACATAATCCTAGTGACTGTGCACACAACATGGCGAAACAAATGCAAAAGACATTATCTGGCCTATCAATCCAATGGAAACTCATAGGCAACACAGTCCATTAGACTAGGCAAATACATGCAGCCATACAAAGTTCATGGGCCTTGCCTCAGAGTCGAACCCACAACCTCTTGGAGAACAAGCAAAGAGCCTACCACTAAACCAACACAGAGAAGTTGGAAACTGATTCTACATTAATTCACATAATCCTACCGACTGCGCACACAACATGGCTAAACAAAAGCAAAAGACAGTACCTGGCTTATCAATCCAATGGAAACTCATAGGCAACACAGTCCATTGGACTAGGCAATAACATGCAGCCATAAAAAGTCCATGGGCCTTGCCTCAGAGTCAAACCCACAACCTCTCGCAGCTCAAGCAAAGAGCCTACCACTACACCAACACAGAGAAATGTGAACCTGCCTCTACATTAATTCACATAATCCTAGTGAGTGCGCACACAACATGGCCAAACGAAAGCAAAAGTCAATACCTGGCCTATCAATCCAATGGAAACTCATAGGCAACAAAGTCCATTGGACTAGGCAATTACATGCAGCCATAAAAAGTCCATGGGCCTTGCCTCAGAGTCAAACCCACAACCTCTCAAAGCCCAAGCAAAGAGCCTACCACTACACCAACAAAGAGAAATGTGAAACTGACTCTACATTAATTCACATATTCCTAGTGACTGCGCACACAACATGGCCAAACAAAAGCAAAAGAAAGCACCTGGCCTATCAATCCAATGGAAACTCATAGGTAACGCAGTCCATTGGACTATGCAATTACATGCAGCCATACAAAGTCCATGGGCCTTGCCTCAGAGTCGAACTCACAACCTCTCGCAGCCCAACAAAAAAGCCTACCACTTCAGCAACACAGAGAAGTGTGAAACTGTCTCTACATTAACTCACATAATCCTAGTGACTGCGCACAAAACATGGCCAAACGAAAACAAAAGACAGTACCTGGCCTATCAATCCATTGGACTAGGCAATTACATGCAGCCATACAAAGTCCATGGGCCTTGCCTCAGAGTCAAACCCACAACCTCTTACAGCCCAAGCAAAGAGCCTACCACTACACCAACACAGAGAAGTGCGAAACTGACTCAACATAAATTCACATAATCCTAGTGACTGCGCACACAACATGGCCAAACAAAAGCTAAAGACAGTCCTTTGCCTATCAATCCAATGGAAACTCATAGACAACATAGCCCATTGGAATAGGCAATTACATGCAGCCTCACAAAGTCCATGGGCCTTGCCTCAGAGTCAAACCCACAACCTCTGGCAGAACAAGCAAAGAGCCTACAACTACACCAACACAAAGAAGTAGGAAGCTGCGTCTACATTAATTCACATAATCCTAGTGAATGCGCACACAACATGGCCAAACAAAAGCAAAAGACATTACCTGGCCTATCAGGCCAATGGAAACTCATAGGCAACACAGTCCATTGAACTAGGCGATTACATGCAGCCATACAAAGTCCATGGGCCATGCCGCAGAGTCAAACCCACAACCTCTTGTAGCCCAAGCAAAGAGCCTACCACTAAACCAACACAGAGAAGAGCGAAACTGACTCAACATAAATTCACATAATCCTAGTGACTGCACACACAACATGGCCAAACAAAAGCAAAAGACAGTCCCTGGCCTATCAATCCAATGGAAACTCATATACAACATAGTCCATTGGACTAGGCAATTACATGCAGCCATACAAAGTCCATGGGCCTTGCCTCAGAGTCAAACCCACAACCTCTGGCAGAACAAGCAAAGAGCTTACAACTACACCAACACAAAAAAGTAGGAAGGTGCGTCTACATTAATTCACATATTCCTAGAGACTGCGCACACAACATGGCCAAACAAAAGCAAAAGACATTACCTGGCCTATCAAGGCAATGGAAACTCATAGGCAACACAGTCCATTGGACTAAACAATTACATGCAGCCATACAAAGTCCATAGGCTTTGCCTCTGAGTCAAACCCACAATTTGTCGCAGCCCAAGCAAAGAGCCTACCACTACACCAACACAGACAAGATGGAAACTGAGTTTACATTAGTTCACATAATCCTAGTGACTGTGCACACAACATTGCGAAACAAATGCAAAAGACATTATCTGGCCTATCAATCCAATGGAAACTCATAGGCAACACAGTCCATTAGACTAGGCAAATACATGCAGCCATACAAAGTTCATGGGCCTTGCCTCAGAGTCGAACCCACAACCTCTTGGAGAACAAGCAAAGAGCCTACCACTAAATCAACACAGAGAAGTTGGAAACTGACTCTACATTAATTCACATAATCCTAGTTACTGCGCACACAACATGGCCAAACAAAAGCAAAAGACAGTACCTGGCCTATCAATCCAATGGAAACTCATAGGCAACACAGTCCATTGGACTAGACAATTACATGGAGACATACAAAGTCCATGGGCCTTGCTTCAGAGTCAAACCCACAACCTCTCGCAGCCAAGCAAAGAGCCTACCACTACACCAATACAGAGAAGTGGGAAACTGATTCTACATTAATTCACATAATCCTACCGACTGCGCACACAACATGGCTAAACAAAAGCAAAAGACAGTACCTGGCTTATCAATCCAATGGAAACTCAAAGGCAACACAGTCCATTGGACTAGGCAATAACATGCAGCCATACAAAGTCCATGGGCCTTGCCTCAAAGTCGAACTCACAACCTCTCGCAGCTCAAGCAAAGAGCCTACCACTACACCAACACAGAGAAATGTGAACCTGCCTCTACATTAATTCACATAATCCTAGTGACTGCGCACACAACATGGCCAAACAAAAGCAAAAGTCCATACCTGGCCTATCAATCCAATGGAAACTCATAGGCAACACAGTCCATTGGACTAGGCAATTACATGCAGCCATAAAAAGTCCATGGGCCTTGCCTCAGAGTCAAACCCACAACTTTTCGCAGCCCAAGCAAAGATCCTACCACTACACCAACACAGAGAAATGTGAAACTGACTCTACATTAATTCACATAATCCTAGTGACTGCGCACACAACATGGCCAAACGAAAGCAAAAGTCAATACCTGGCCTATCAATCCAATGGAAACTCATAGGCAACACAGTCCAGTGGACTAGGCAATTACATGCAGTTATACAAAGTCCATGAACCTTGCATTAGAGTCAAACCCACAACTTCTCGCAGCCAAAGCAAAGAGCCTACCACTACACCAACACAGAGAAGTTTGAAACTGACTCTTCATTAACTCACATAATCCTAGTGACTGCGCACACAACATGGCCAAACGAAAGCAAAAGACAGTACCTGGCCTATCAATCCAATGGAAACTCATAGGCAACACAGTCCATTGGACTAGGCAATTACATGCAGCCATACAAAGTCCATGGGCCTTGCCTCAGAGTCGAACTCACAAACTCTCGCAGCCCAAGAAAAAAGCCTACCACTACAGCAACACAGAGAAGTGTGAAACTGACTCTACATTAATTCACATAATCCTAGTGACTGCGCACACAACATGGCCAAACAAAAGCAAAAGACAGTACCTGGCCTATCATTCCAATTAAAACTCATAGGCAACATAGTCCATTGGACTAGGCAATAACATGCAGCCATACAACGTCCATGGGCCTTGCCTCAAAGTCGAACTCACAACCTCTCGCAGCTCAAGCAAAGAGCCTACCACTACACCAACACAGAGAAATGTGAACCAGACTCTACATTAATTCACATAATCCTAGTGACTGCGCACACAACATGGCCAAACAAAAGCAAAAGACAGTACCTGGCCTATCAATCCAATGGAAACTCATAGGCAACACAGTCCATTGGTCTAGACAATTACATGGAGACATACAAAGTCCATGGGCCTTGCCTCAGAGTCAAACCCACAACCTCGCGCAGCCAAGCAAAGAGCCTACTACTACACCAACACAGAAAAGTGGGAAACTGGTACTACATTAATTCACATAATCCTACCGACTGCGCACACAACATGGCCAAACAAAAGCAAAAGTCAGTACCTGGCTTATCAATCCAATGGAAACTCATAGGCAACACAGTCCATTGGTCTAGACAATTACATGGAGACATACAAAGTCCATGGGCCTTGCCTCAGAGTCAAACCCTCAACCTCTCGCAGCCAAGCAAAGAGCCTAAGACTACACCAACACAGAGAAGTGGGAAACTGATTCTACATTAATTCACATAATCCTACCGACTGCGCACACAACATGGCTAAACAAAAGACAATACCTGGCCTATCAATTCAATGGAAACTCATAGGCAACACAGTCCATTGGACTAGGCAATTACATGCAGCCATACAAAGTCCATGGGCTTTGCCTAAAAGGCAAACCCACAACTTCTCGCAGCCCAAGCAAAGAGCCTACCACTACACCAACACAGAGAAGTGGGAAACTGATTCTACATTAATTCACATAATCCTACCGACTGCGCACACAACATGGCCAAACAAATGACAATACCTGGCCTATCAATCCAATGGAAACTCATAGGCAACACAGTCCATTAGACTAGTCAAATACATGCAGCCATACAAAGTTCATGGGCCTTGCCTCAGAGTCGAACCCACATCCTCTTGGAGAACAAGAAAAGAGCCTACCACTAAACCAACACAGAGAAGTTGGAAACTGACTCTACATTAATTCACATAATCCTAGTGACTGCGCACACAACATGGCCAAACAAAAGCAAAAGACAGTACCTGGCCTATCAATCCAATGTAAACTCATAGGTAACACAGTACATTGGACTAGGCAATTGCATGCAGCCATACAAAGCCCATGGGCCTTGCCCCAGAGTCAAACCCACAACCTCTCGTAGCCCAAGCAAAGAGCCTACCAATACACCAACACAGAGAAGTGGAAAACAGATTCTACATTAATTCACATAATCCTAGTGACTGCGCACACAACATGGCCAAACAAAAGCAAAAGACGGTACCTGGCCTATCAATCCAATGGAAACTCATAGGCAACGCAATCAATTGGACTAGGCAATTACATGCAGCCATACAAAGTCCATGGGCCTTGTCTCAGAGTCAAACCCACAACCTCTCTCAGCCCAAGCAAAGAGCCTACCACTACACCAACACAGAGAAGAGCGAAACAGACTCAACATAAATTCACATAATCCTAGTGACTGCGCACACAACATGGCCAAACAAAAGCAAAAGACAGTCCCTGGCCTATCAATCCAATGGAAACTCATAGACAACATAGTCCATTGGACTAGGCAATTACATGCAGCCATACAAAGTCCATGGGCTTTGCCTCAGAGTCAAACCCACAATTTCTCGCAGCCCAAGCAAAGAGCCTACCACTACACCAACACAGAGAAGTTGGTAACAGAGTTTACATTAGTTCACATAATCCTAGTGACTGTGCACACAACATGGCCAAACAAATGCAAAAGACATTATCTAGCCTATCAATCCAATGGAAACTCATAGGCAACACAGTCCATTAGACTAGGCAAATACATGCAGCCATACAAAGTTCATGGGCCTTGCCTCAGAGTCGAACCCACAACCTCTTGGAGAACAAGCAAAGAGCCTACCACTAAACCAACACAGAGAAGTAGGTGAATGACTCTACATTAATTCACATAATCCTAGTGACTGCGCACACAACATGGCCAAACAAAAGCAAAAGACAGTATCTGGCCTATCAATCCAATTGAAGCTCATAAGCAACATAGTCCATTGGACTAGGCAATAACATGCAGCCATACAATGTCCATGGGCCTTGCCTCAAAGTCGAACTCACAACCTCTCGCAGTTTAAGCAAAGAGCCTACTACTACACCAACACAGAGAAATGTGAACCTGACTCTACATTAATTCACATAAACCTAGTGACTGCGCACACAACATGGCCAAACGAAAGCAAAAGTCAATACCTGGCCTATCAATCCAATGGAAACTCATAGGCAACACAGTCCATTATACTAGGCAATTACATGCAGCCATAAAAAGTCCAAGGGCCTTGCCTCAGAGTCAAATCCACAACCTCTCGCAGCTCAAGCAAAGAGCCTACCACTACACCAACACAGAGAAATGTGAAACTGACTCTATATTAATTCACATAATCCTAGTGACTGCGCACACAACATGGCCAAACGAAAGCAAAAGTCAATACCTGGCCTATCAATCCAATGGAAACTCATAGGCAACACAGTCCTTTGGACTAGGCAATTAGATGCAGCCATACAAAGTCCATGAGCCTTGCATTTGAGTCGAACTCACAACCTCTCCCAGCCCAAGCAAAGAGCCTACCACTACACCAACACAGAGAAGTGGGAAACTGACTCAACATTAATTCACATAATCCTAGTGACTGCGCACAAAACATGGCCAAACAAAAGCAAAAGAAGGCACCTGGCCTATCAATCCAATGGAATCTCATAGGTAACACAGTCCATTGGACTATGCAATTACATGCAGCCATAAAAAGTCCATGGGCCTTGCCTCAGAGTCAAACTCACAACCTCTCGCAGCCCAAGAAAAAAGCCTACCACTACAGCAACACGGAGAAGTGTGAAACCGACTCTACATTAACTCACATAATCCTAGTGACTGCGCACACAACATGGCCAAACAAAAGCAAAAGACAGTACCTGGCCTATCAATCCAATGGAAACTCAGAGGCAACCCCATCCATTGGACTAGGCAATTACATGCAGCCATACAGAGTCCATGGGCCTTGCCTCAGAGTTTATCCCACAACCTCTGGCAGAACAAGCAAAGAGCCTACAACCACACCAACACAAAGAAGTAGGAAGCTGCATCTACATTAATTCACATAATCCTAGTGACTGCGCACACAACATGGCCAAACAGAAGCAAAAGACATTACCTGGCATATCAAGCCAATGGAAACTCATAGGCAACACAGTCCATTGAACTAGGCAATTACATGCAGCCATACAAAGTCCATGGGCCTTGCCTCAGAGTCAAACCCACAACTTTTCGCAGCCAAGCAAAGCGCCTTCCACTACACCAACACAGAGAAGTGGGAAACTGATTCTACATTAATTCACATAATCCTACCGACTTCGCACACAACATAACCAAACAAAAGACAATACCTGGCCTATCAGTCCAATGAAAACTCATAGGCAACACAGTCCATTGGACTAGGCAATTACATGCAGCCATACAAAGTCTATGGGCTTTGCCTCAGAGTCAAACCCACATTTTCTCGCAGCCCAAGAAAAGAGCCTACCACTACACCAACACAGAGAAGTTGAAAACTGAGTTTACATTAGTTCACATAATCCTAGTGACTGCGCACACAACATGGCCAAACAAAAGCAAAAGGTAGTACCTGGCCTATCAATCCAATAGGAACTCATAGGTAACACAGTCAACTGAAATAGGCAATTACATGCATCCATACAAACTCCATGGGCCTTGCCTCAAAGTCGAACCAACAACCTTTCGCAGCTTAAGCAAAAAGACTACCACTACACCAACACAGAGAAGTAGGTAAAGGACTCTACATTAATTCACATAATCCTAGAGACTGCGCACACAACATGGCCAAACAAATGCAAAAGACATTATCTGGCCTATCAATCCAATGAAATCATAGGCAACATAGTCCATTAGACTAAGCAAATATATGCAGCCATACAAAGTTAATGGGCCTTGCCTCAGAGTCGAACCCACAACCTCTTGGAGAACAAGCAAAGAGCCTACCACTAAACCAACACAGAGAAGTTGGAAACAAACTCTACATTAATTCACAGAATCCTAGTGACTGCGCACACAACATGGCAAAACAAAAGCAAAAGACAGCACCTGGCCTATCAATCCAATGGAAACTCAAAGCTAACACAGTACATTGGACTAGGCAATTACATGCAGCCATACAAAGCCCATTGGCCTTGCCCCAGAGTCGAACCCACACCCTCTCGTAGCCCAAGGAAAGAGCCTACTAATACACCAACACAGAGAAGTGGAAAACCAATTCTTCATTAATTCACATAATCCTAGTGACTGCGCACATAACATGGCCAAACAAAAGCAAAAGACAGTACCTGGCCTATCAAACCAATGGAAACTCATAGGCAACACAGTCCATTGGACTAGACAATTACATGGAGACATACAAAGTCCATGGGCCTTGCATTAGAGTCGAACCCACAACCTCTCGCAGCCCAAGCAAAGAGCCTACCACTACACCAACACAGAGAAGTGGGAAACTGTTTCTACATTAATTCAAATAATCCTACCGACTGCGCACACAACATGGCCAAACAAAAGACAATACCTGGCCTATCAATTCAAAGGAAACTCATAGGCAACACAGTCCATTGGACTTGGCAATTACATGCAGCCATACAAAGTCCATGGGCTTTGCCTCAGAGTCAAACCCACAATTTCTCGCAGCCCAAGGAAATAGCCTACGATTACACCAACACAGAGAAGTTGGAAACTGAGTTTACATTAGTTCACATAATCCTAGTGACTGCGCACACAACATGGCCAAACAAAAGACAATACCTGGCCTATCAATTCAATGGAAACTCATAGGCAACACAGTCAATTGAACTAGGCAATTACATGCTGCCATACAAACTCCATGGGCTTTGCCTCAGAGTCGAACCCACAACCTCAAGCAGTTTAAGCAAAGAGACTACCACTACACCAACACAGAGAAGAAGGTGAATGACTCTACATTAATTCACATAATCCTAGTGACTGCGAACACAACATGGCCAAACAAAAGCAAAAGACAGTACCTTGCCTATCAATCCAATTGAAACTCATAGGCAACATAGTCCATTGGACTAGGCAATAACATGCAGCCATACAAAGTCCATGGGCCATGCCTCAAAGTCTAATTCACAACCTCTCGCAGCTCAAGCAAAGAGCCTACCACTACACCAACACAGAGAAATGTGAACCTGACTCTACATTAATTCACATAATCCTAGTAATGTACTGTGTTACCTATGAGTTTACATTGGATTGATAGGCCAGGTAATGTCTTTTGCTTTTGTTTGGCCACGTTGTGTGCGCAGTCACTAGGATTATGTGAATTAATGTAGAGTCGGTTTCCAAATTCTCTGTGTTGGATTAGTGGTAGGCTCTTTGCTTGTTCTCCAAGAGGATGTGGGTTCGACTCTGAGGCAAGGCCCATGAACTTTATATGGCTGCATGTATTTGCCTAGTCTAATGGACAGTGTTGCCTATGAGTTTCCATTGGATTGATAGGCCAGGTATTGTCTTTTGTTTGGCCATGTTGTGTGCGCAGTCGGTAGGATTATGTGAATTAATGTAGAATCAGTTTTCCACTTCTCTGTGTTGGTGTAGTGGTAGGCTCTTTGCTTGGCTGCGAGAGGTTGTGGGTTTGACTCTGAGGAAAGGCCCATGGACTTTGTATGTCTCCATGTAATTGTCTAGTCCAATGGACTGTGTTGCCTATGATTTTCCATTGAATTGATAGGCCAGGTACTGTCTTTTGCTTTTGTTTGGCCATGTTGTGTGCGCAGTCACTAGGATTATGTGAATTAATGTAAACTCAGTTACCAACTTCTCTGTGTTGGTGTAGTGGTAGGCTCTTTGCTTGGGCTGCGAGAAGTTGTGGGTTTGACTTTTAGGCAAAGCCCATGGACTTTGTATGGCTGCATGTAATTGCCTAGTCCAATGGACTGTGTTGCCTATGAGTTTCCATTGAATTGATAGGCCAGGTATTGTCTTTTGTTTGGCCGTGTTGTGTGCGCAGTCGGTAGGATTATGTGAATTAATGTAGAATCAGTTTCCCACTTCTCTGTGTTGGTTTAGGGGTAGGCTCTTTGCTTAAGCTGCGAGAGGTTGTGGGTTCGACTCTGAGGCAAGGCCCATGGAGTTTGAATGGCTGCATGTAATTGCGTAGTTCAATTGACTGTGTTGCGTATGAGTTCCCATTGGATTGATAGGCCAGGTACTGCCTTTTGCTTATGTTTGGCCATGTTGTGTTCGCAGTCACTAGGATTATGTGAATTAATGTAGAGTCAGGTTCACATTTCTCTGTGTTGGTGTAGTGGTAGGCTCTTTGCTTGATCTGCGAGAGGTTGTGAGTTAGACTTTGAGGCAAGGCCCATGGACTTTGTATGGCTGCATGTTATTGCCTAGTCCAATGGACTATGTTGCCTATGAGTTTCAATTGGATTGATAGGCCAGGTACTGCCTTTTGCTTTTGTTTGGCCATGTTGTGTTCGCAGTCACTAGGATTATGTGAATTAATGTAGAGTCATTCACCTACTTCTCTGTGTTGGTGTAGTTGTAGTCTCTTTGCTTAAGCTGTGAGAGGTTGTGGGTTCGACTCTGAGGCAAAGCACATGGAGTTTGTATGGCAGCATGTAATTGCCTAGTTCAATTGACTGTGTTGCCTATGAGTTTCCATTGAATTGATAGGCCAGGTATTGTCTTTTGTTTGGCCATGTTGTGTGCGCAGTCACTAGGATTATGTGAACTAATGTAAACTCAGTTTCCAACTTCTCTGTGTTGGTGTAATCGTAGGCTATTAACTTGGGCTGCGAGAAATTGTGGGTTTGACTCTGAGGCAAAGCCCATGGACTTTGTATGGCTGCATGTAATTGCCAAGTCCAATGGACTGTGTTGCCTATGAGTTTCCTTTGAATTGATAGGCCAGGTATTGTCTTTTGTTTGGCCATGTTGTGTGCGCAGTCAGTAGGATTATTTGAATTAATGTAGAATCAGTTTCCCACTTCTCTGTGTTGGTGTAGTGGTAGGCTCTTTGCTTGGGCTGCGAGAGGTTGTGGGTTCGACTCTAATGCAAGGCCCATGGACTTTGTATGGCTGCATGTAATTGCCTAGTCCAATGTACTGTGTTAGCTTTGAGTTTCCATTGGATTGATAGGCCAGGTACTGTCTTTTGCTTTTGTTTGGCCATGTTGTGTGCGCAGTCACTAGGATTCTGTGAATTAATGTAGAGTCTGTTTCCAACTTCTCTGTGTTGGTTTAGTGGTAGGCTCTTTGCTTGTTCTCCAAGAGGTTGTGGGTTCGACTCTGAGGCAAGGCCCATTAACTTTGTATGACTTTGCTTAGTCTAATGGACTATGTTGCCTATGATTTCATTGGATTGATAGGCCAGGTACTGTCTTTTGCTTTTGTTTGGCCATGTTGTGTGCGCAGTCACTAGGATTATGTGAATTAATGTAAACTCAGTTACCAACTTCTCTGTGTTGGTGTAGTGGTAGGCTCTTTGCTTGGGCTGCGAGAAGTTGTGGGTTTGACTTTTAGGCAAAGCCCATGGACTTTGTATGGCTGCATGTAATTGCCTAGTCCAATGGACTGTGTTGCCTATGAGTTTCCATTGAATTGATAGGCCAGGTATTGTCTTTTGTTTGGCCGTGTTGTGTGCGCAGTCGGTAGGATTATGTGAATTAATGTAGAATCAGTTTCCCACTTCTCTGTGTTGGTTTAGGGGTAGGCTCTTTGCTTAAGCTGCGAGAGGTTGTGGGTTCGACTCTGAGGCAAGGCCCATGGAGTTTGAATGGCTGCATGTAATTGCGTAGTTCAATTGACTGTGTTGCGTATGAGTTCCCATTGGATTGATAGGCCAGGTACTGCCTTTTGCTTATGTTTGGCCATGTTGTGTTCGCAGTCACTAGGATTATGTGAATTAATGTAGAGTCAGGTTCACATTTCTCTGTGTTGGTGTAGTGGTAGGCTCTTTGCTTGATCTGCGAGAGGTTGTGAGTTAGACTTTGAGGCAAGGCCCATGGACTTTGTATGGCTGCATGTTATTGCCTAGTCCAATGGACTATGTTGCCTATGAGTTTCAATTGGATTGATAGGCCAGGTACTGCCTTTTGCTTTTGTTTGGCCATGTTGTGTTCGCAGTCACTAGGATTATGTGAATTAATGTAGAGTCATTCACCTACTTCTCTGTGTTGGTGTAGTTGTAGTCTCTTTGCTTAAGCTGTGAGAGGTTGTGGGTTCGACTCTGAGGCAAAGCACATGGAGTTTGTATGGCAGCATGTAATTGCCTAGTTCAATTGACTGTGTTGCCTATGAGTTTCCATTGAATTGATAGGCCAGGTATTGTCTTTTGTTTGGCCATGTTGTGTGCGCAGTCACTAGGATTATGTGAACTAATGTAAACTCAGTTTCCAACTTCTCTGTGTTGGTGTAATCGTAGGCTATTAACTTGGGCTGCGAGAAATTGTGGGTTTGACTCTGAGGCAAAGCCCATGGACTTTGTATGGCTGCATGTAATTGCCAAGTCCAATGGACTGTGTTGCCTATGAGTTTCCTTTGAATTGATAGGCCAGGTATTGTCTTTTGTTTGGCCATGTTGTGTGCGCAGTCAGTAGGATTATTTGAATTAATGTAGAATCAGTTTCCCACTTCTCTGTGTTGGTGTAGTGGTAGGCTCTTTGCTTGGGCTGCGAGAGGTTGTGGGTTCGACTCTAATGCAAGGCCCATGGACTTTGTATGGCTGCATGTAATTGCCTAGTCCAATGTACTGTGTTAGCTTTGAGTTTCCATTGGATTGATAGGCCAGGTACTGTCTTTTGCTTTTGTTTGGCCATGTTGTGTGCGCAGTCACTAGGATTCTGTGAATTAATGTAGAGTCTGTTTCCAACTTCTCTGTGTTGGTTTAGTGGTAGGCTCTTTGCTTGTTCTCCAAGAGGTTGTGGGTTCGACTCTGAGGCAAGGCCCATTAACTTTGTATGACTTTGCTTAGTCTAATGGACTATGTTGCCTATGATTTCATTGGATTGATAGGCCAGATAATATCTTTTGCATTTGTTTGGCCATGTTGTGTGCGCAGTCACTAGGATTATGTGAATTAATGTAGAGTCATTTACCTACTTCTCTGTGTTGGTGTAGTGGTAGTCTCTTTGCTTAAGCTGCGAAAGGTTGTTGGGTCGACTTTGAGGCAAGGCCCATGGAGTTTGTATGGCTGCATGTAATTGCCTATTTTAGTTGACTGTGTTACCTATGAGTTCCTATTGGATTGATAGGCCAGGTACTACCTTTTGCTTTTGTTTGGCCATGTTGTGTGCGCAGTCACTAGGATTATGTGAACTAATGTAAACTCAGTTTTCAACTTCTCTGTGTTGGTGTAGTGGTAGGCTCTTTGCTTGGGCTGCGAGAAAATGTGGGTTTGACTCTGAGGCAAAGCCCATAGACTTTGTATGGCTGCATGTAATTGCCTAGTCCAATGTACTGTGTTGCCTATGAGTTTTCATTGGACTGATAGGCCAGGTAATGTCTTTTGTTTGGTTATGTTGTGTGCGAAGTCGGTAGGATTATGTGAATTAATGTAGAATCAGTTTCCCACTTCTCTGTGTTGGTGTAGTGGAAGGCGCTTTGCTTGGCTGCGAGAGGTTGTGGGTTTGACTCTGAGGCAAGGCCCATGGACTTTGTATGGCTGCATGTAATTGCCTAGTTCAATGGACTGTGTTGCCTATGAGTTTCCATTGGCTTGATAGGCCAGGTAATGTCTTTTGCTTCTGTTTGGCCATGTTGTGTGCGCAGTCACTAGGATTATGTGAATTAATGTAGATGCAGCTTCCTACTTCTTTGTGTTGGTGTGGTTGTAGGCTCTTTGTTTGTTCTGCCAAAGGTTGTGGGATAGACTCTGAGGCAAGGCCCATGGACTCTGTATGGCTGCATGTAATTGCCTAGTCCAATGGATGGGGTTGCCTCTGAGTTTCCATTGGATTGATAGGCCAGGTACTGTCTTTTGCTTTCGTTTGGCCATGTTGTGTGCGCAGTCACTAGGATTATGTGAATTAATGTAGAATCTGTTTTCCACTTCTCTGTGTTGGTGTATTGGTAGGATCTTTGCTTGGGCTGCGAGAAGTTGTGGGTTTGACTCTGAGGCAAGGCCCATGGACTTTTTATGGCTGCATGTAATTGCCTAGTCCAATGGACTGTGTTGCCTATGAGTTTCCATTGGATTGATAGGCCAGGTATGGACTTTTGCTTTCGTTTGGCCATGTTGTGTGCGCAGCCACTAGGATTATGTGAATTAATGTAGAGGCAGGTTCACATTTCTCTGTGTTGGTGTAGTGGTAAGCTCTTTGCTTGAGCTGCGAGAGGTTGTGAGTTCGACTTTGAGGCAAGGCCCATGGACTTTGTATGGCTGCATGTTATTGCCTAGTCCAATGGACTGTGTTGCCTATGAGTTTCCATTGGATTGATAAGCCAGGTACTGTCTTTTGCTTTTGTTTAGCCATGTTGTGTGCGCAGTCGGTAGGATTATGTGAATTAATGTAGAATCAGTTTCCTACTTCTCTGTATTGGTGTAGTGGTAGGCTCTTTGCTTGGCTGCGAGAGGTTGTGGGTTTGACTCTGAAGCAAGGCCCATGGACTTTGTATGTCTCCATGTAATTGTCTAGTCCAATGGACTGTGTTGCCTATGAGTTTCCATTGGATTTATAGGCCAGGTACTGTCTTTTGCTTTTGTTTGGCCATGTTGTGTGCGCAGTCACTAGGATTATGTGAATTAATGTAGAGTCAGTTTCCAACTTCTCTGTGTTGGTTTAGTGGTAGGCTCTTTGCTTGTTCTCCAAGAGGTTGTGGGTTCGACTCTGAGGCAAGGCCCTTGAACTTTGTATGGCTGCATGTAATTGCCTAGTCCAATGGACTGTGTTGCCTATGAGTTTTCATTGGACTGATAGGCCAGGTATTGTCTTTTGTTTGGTTATGTTGTGTGCGAAGTCGGTAGGATTATGTGAATTAATGTAGAATCAGTTTCCCACTTCTCTGTGTTGGTGTAGTGGAAGGCGCTTTGCTTGGCTGCGAGAAGTTGTGGGTTTGACTCTGAGGCAAGGCCCATGGACTTTGTATGGCTGCATGTAATTGCCTAGTTCAATGGACGGTGTTGCCTATGAGTTTCCATTGGCTTGATAGGCCAGGTAATGTCTTTTGCTTCTGTTTGGCCATGTTGTGTGCGCAGTCACTAGGATTATGTGAATTAATGTAGATGCAGCTTCCTACTTCTTTGTGTTGGTGTGGTTGTAGGCTCTTTGCTTGTTCTGCCAGAGGTTGTGGGATAGACTCTGTATGGCTGCATGTAATTGCCTAGTCCAATGGATGGGGTTGCCTCTGAGTTTCCATTGGATTGATAGGCCAGGTACTGTCTTTTGCTTTTGTTTGGCCATGTTGTGTGCGCAGTCACTAGGATTATGTGAGTTAATGTAGAGTCGGTTTCACACTTCTCCATGTTGCTGTAGTGGTAGGCTTCTTTCTTGGGCTGCGAGAGGTTGTGAGTTCGACTCTGAGGCAAGGCCCATGGACTTTTTATGGCTGCATGTAATTGCATAGTCCAATGGACTGTGTTACCTATGAGATTCCATTGGATTGATAGGCCAGGTGCCTTCTTTTGCTTTTGTTTGGCCATGTTTTGTGCGCAGTCACTAGGATTATGTGAATTAATGTTGAGTCAGTTTCCCACTTCTCTGTGTTGGTGTAGTGGTAGGCTCTTTGCTTGGGCTGGGAGAGGTTGTGAGTTCGACTCAAATGCAAGGCTCATGGACTTTGTATGGCTGCATCTAATTGCCTAGTCCAAAGGACTGTGTTGCCTATGAGTTTCCATTGGATTGATAGGCCAGGTATTGAATTTTGCTTTCGTTTGGCCATGTTGTGTGCGCAGTCACTAGGATTATGTGAATTAATATAGAGTCAGTTTCACATTTCTCTGTGTTGGTGTAGTGGTAGGCTCTTTGCTTGAGCTGCGAGAGGTTGTGGATCTGACTCTGAGGCAAGGCCCTTGGACTTTTTATGGCTGCATGTAATTGCCTAGTATAATGGACTGTGTTGCCTATTAGTTTCCATTGGATTGATAGGCCAGGTATTGACTTTTGCTTTCGTTTGGCCATGTTGTGTGCGCAGTCACTAGGTTTATGTGAATTAATGTAGAGTCAGGTTCACATTTCTCTGTGTTGGTGTAGTAGTAGGCTCTTTGCTTAAACTGCGAGAGGTTGTGAGTTCGACTTTGAGGCAAGGCCCATGGACATTGTATGGCTGCATGTTATTGCCTAGTCCAATGGACTATGTTGCTTATGAGCTTCAATTGGATTGATAGGCCAGATACTGTCTTTTGCTTTTGTTTGGCCATGTTGTGTGCGCAGTCACTAGGATTATGTGAATTAATGTAGTGTCTTTCACCTACTTCTCTGTGTTGGTTTAGTGGTAGGCTCTTTGCTTGTTCTCCAAGAGGTTGTGGGTTCGACTCTGAGGCAAGGCCCATGAACTTTGTATGGCTGCATGTATTTGCCTAGTCTAATGGACTGTGTTGCCTATGAGTTTCCATTGGATTGATAGGCCAGATAATGTCTTTTGCATTTGTTTGGCCATGTTGTGTGCACAGTCACTAGGATTATGTGAACTAATGTAAACTCTGTTACCAACTTCTCTGTGTTGGTGTAGTGGTAGGCTCTTTGCTTGGGCTGCGAGAAATTGTGGGTTTGACTCTGAGGCAAAGCCCATGGACTTTGTATGGCTGCATGTAATTGTCTTGTCCAATGGACTGTGTTGCCTATGAGTTTCCACTGGTTTGATAGGCCAGGTAATGTCTTTTGCTTTTGTTTGGCCATGTTGTGTGCGCAGTCACTAGGAATATGTGAATTAATGTAGACGCAGCTTCCTACTTTTTTGTGTTGGTGTAGTTGTAAGCTCTTTGCTTGTTCTGCCAGAGGTTGTGGGTTTGACTCTGAGGCAAGGCCCATGGACTTTGTATGGCTGCATGTAATTGCCTAGTCCAATGGACTATGTTGTCTATGAGTTTCCATTGGATTGATAGGCCAGGGACTGTCTTCTGCTTTTGTTTGGCCATGTTGTGTGCGCAGTCACTAGGATTATGTGAATTTATGTTGAGTCAGTTTCGCTCTTCTCTGTGTTGGTGTAGTGGTAGGCTCTTTGCTTGGGCTGAGAGAGGTTGTGGGTTTGACTCTGAGACAAGGCCCATGGACTTTGTATGGCTGCATGTAATTGCCTAGTCCAATTGATTGCGTTGCCTATGAGTTTCCATTGGATTGATAGGCCAGGTACCGTCTTTTGCTTTTGTTTGGCCATGTTGTGTGCGCAGTCACTAGGATTATGTGAATTAATGTAGAATCTGTTTTCCACTTCTCTGTGTTGGTGTATTGGTAGGCTCTTTGCTTGGGCTACGAGAGGTTGTGGGTTTGACTCTGGGGCAAGGCCCATGGGCTTTGTATGGCTGCATGCAATTGCCTAGTCCAATGTACTGTGTTACCTATGAGTTTACATTAGATTGATAGGCCAGGTAATGTCTTTTGCTTTTGTTTGGCCATGTTGTGTGCGCAGTCACTAGGATTATGTGAATTAATGTAGAGTGAGTTTCTAACTTCTCTGTGTTGGTTTAGTGGTAGGCTCTTTGCTTGTTCTCCCAGAGGATGTGGGTTCGACTCTGAGGCAAGGCTCATGAACTTTGTATGGCTGCATGTATTTGACTAGTCTAATGGACTGTGTTGCCTATGAGTTTCCATTGAATTGATAGTCCAGGTATTGTCTTTTGTTTAGCCATGTTGTGTGCGCAGTCGGTAGGATTATGTGAATTAATGTAGAATCAGTTTCCCACTTCTCTGTGTTGGTGTAGTGGTAGGCTCTTTGCTTGGCTGCGAGAGGTTGAGGGTTTGACTCTGAGGCAAGGCCCATGGACTTTGTATGTCTCCATGTAATTTTTTAGTCCAATGGACTGTGTTGCCTATGAGTTTCCATTGGATTGATAAGCCAGGTACTGACTTTTGCTTTTGTTTGGCCATGTTGTGTGCGCAGTCGGTAGGATTATGTGAATTAATGTAGTACCAGTTTCCCACTTTTCTGTGTTGGTGTAGTAGTAGGCTCTTTGCTTGGCTGCGCGAGGTTGTGGGTTTGACTCTGAGGCAAGGCCCATGGACTTTGTATGTCTCCATGTAATTGTCTAGTCCAATGGACTGTGTTGCCTATGAGTTTCCATTGGATTGATAGGCCAGGTACTGTCTTTTGCTTTTGTTTGGCCATGTTGTGTGCGCAGTCACTAGGATTATGTGAATTAATGTAGAGTCAGTTCCCAACTTCTCTGTGTTGGTTTAGGGGTAGGCTCTTTGCTTAAGCTGCGAGAGGTTGTGGGTTCGACTCTGAGGCAAGGCCCATGGAGTTTGTATGGCTGCATATAATTGCGTAGGTCAATTGACTGTGTTGCCTATGAGTTCCCATTGGATTGATAGGCCAGGTACTGCCTTTTGCTTTTGTTTGGCCATGTTGTGTGCGCAGTCACTAGGATTATGTGAATTAATGTAGAGTCTGGTTCACATTTCTCTGTGTTGGTGTAGTGGTAGGCTCTTTGCTTGAGCTGCGAGAGGTTGTGAGTTCGACTTTAAGGCAAGGCCCATGGACGTTGTATGGCTGCATGTTATTGCCTAGTCCAATGGACTATGTTGCCTATGAGTTTTAATTGGAATGATAGGCCAGGTACTGTCTTTTGCTTTTGTTTGGCCATGTTGTGTGCGCAGTCACTAGGATTATGTGAATTAATGTAGAGTCAGTTTCACACTTCTCTGTGTTGCTGTAGTGGTAGGCTTTTTTCTTGGGCTGCGAGAGGTTGTGAGTTCGACTCTGAGGCAAGGCCCATGGACTTTGTATGGCTGCATGTAATTGCCTAGTCCAATGGACTGTGTTGCCTATGAGTTTCCATTGGATTGATAGGCCAGGTACTGTCTTTTGCTTTCGTTTGGCCATGTTGTGTGCGCAGTCACTAGGATTATGTGAGTTAATGAAGAGTCAGTTTCAAACTTCTCTGTGTTGGTGTAGTGGTAGGCTCTTTGCTTCGGCTGCGAGAAGTTTTGGGTTTGACTCTAATGCAAGGTTCATGGACTTTGTATAACTGCATGTAATTGCCTAGTCCACTGGACTGTGTTGCCTATGAGTTTCCATTGGATTGATAGGCCAGGTATTGACTTTTGCTTTCGTTTGGCCATGTTGTGTGCGCAGTCACTAGGATTATGTGAATTAATGTAGAGTCAGTTTCACATTTCTCTGTGTTGGTGTAGTGGTAGGATCTTTGCTTGGGCTGCGAGAAGTTGTGGGTTTGACTCTGAGGCAAGGCCCATGGACTTTTTATGGCTGCATGTAATTGCCTAGTCCAATGGACTGTGTTGCCTATGAGTTTCCATTGGATTGATAGGCCAGGTATGGACTTTTGCTTTCGTTTGGCCATGTTGTGTGCGCAGTCACTAGGATTATGTGAATTAATGTAGAGGCAGGTTCACATTTCTCTGTGTTGGTGTAGTGGTAGGCTCTTTGCTTGAGCTGCGAGAGGTTGTGAGTTCGACTTTGAGGCAAGGCGCATGGACTTTGTATGGCTGCATGTTATTGCCTAGTCCAATGGACTGTGTTGCCTATGAGTTTCCATTGGATTGATAAGCCAGGTACTGTCTTTTGCTTTTGTTTAGCCATGTTGTGTGCACAGTCGGTAGGATTATGTGAATTAATGTAGAATCAGTTTCCCACTTCTCTGTATTGGTGTAGTGGTAGGCTCTTTGCTTGGCTGCGAGAGGTTGTGGGTTTGACTCTGAAGCAAGGCCCATGGACTTTGTATGTCTCCATGTAATTGTCTAGTCCAATGGACTGTGTTGCCTATGAGTTTCCATTGGATTGATAGGCCAGGTACTGTCTTTTGCTTTTGTTTGGCCATGTTGTGTGCGCAGTCACTAGGATTATGTGAATTAATGTAGAGTCAGTTTCCAACTTCTCTGTGTTGGTTTAGTGGTAGGCTCTTTGCTTGTTCTCCAAGAGGTTGTGGGTTCGTCTCTGAGGCAAGGCCCATGAACTTTGTATGGCTGCATGTATTTGCCTAGTCTAATGGACTGTGTTGACTATGAGTTTCCATTGGATTGATAGGCCAGATAATGTCTTTTGCATTTGTTTCGCAATGTTGTGTGCACAGTCACTAGGATTATGTGAACTAATGTAAACTCAGTTTCCATCTTGTCTGTGTTGGTGTAGTGGTAGGCTCTTTGCTTGGGCTGCGACAAATTGTGGGTTTGACTCAGAGGCAAAGCCCATGGACTTTGTATGGCTGCATGTAATTGTTTAGTCCAATGGACTGTGTTGCCTATGAGTTTCCATTGGCTTGATAGGCCAGGTAATGTCTTTTGCTTTTGTTTGGCCATGTTGTGTGCGCAGTCTCTAGGAATATGTGAATTAATGTAGACGCACCTTCCTACTTTTTTGTGTTGGTGTAGTTGTAAGCTCTTTGCTTGTTCTGCCAGAGGTTGTGGGTTTGACTCTGAGGCAAGGCCCATGGACTTTGTATGGCTGCATGTAATTGCCTAGTCCAATGGACTATGTTGTATATGAGTTTCCATTGGATTGATAGGCCAGGGACTGTCTTTTGCTTTTGTTTGGCCATGTTGTGTGTGCAGTCACTAGGATTATGTGAATTTATGTTGAGTCAGTTTCGCTCTTCTCTGTGTTGGTTTAGTGGTAGGCTCTTTGCTTGGGCTACAAGAGGTTGTGGGTTCGACTCTGAGGCAAGGCCCATGGACATTGTATGGTTGCATGTAATTGCCTAGTCCAATTGATTGCTTTGCCTATGAGTTTCTATTGGATTGATAGGCCAGGTACTGTCTTTTGCTTTTGTTTGGCCATGTTGTGTGCGCAGTCACTAGGATTATGTGAATTAATGTAGAATCAGTTTTACACTTCTCTGTGTTGGTGTATTGGTAGGCTCTTTGCTTGGGCTACGAGAGGTTGTGGGTTCGACTCTGGGGCAAGGCCCATGGGCTTTGTATGGCTGCATTTAATTGCCTAGTCTAATGTACTGTGTTATCTATGAGTTTCCATTGGATTGATAGGCCAGGTACTGTCTTTTGCTTTTGTTTGGCCATGTTGTGTGCGCAGTCACTAGGATTATGTGAATTAATGTAGAGTCAGTTTCCAACTTCTCTGTGTTGGTTTAGTGGTAGGCTCTTTGCTTGTTCTCCAAGAAGTTGTGGGTTCGACTCTGAGGCAAGGCCCATGAACTTTGTATGGCTGCATGTATTTGCCTAGTCTAATGGACTGTGTTGCCTATGAGTTTCCATTGGATTGATAGGCCAGGTATTGTCTTTTGTTTGGCCATGTTGTGTGCGCAGTCGGTAGGATTATGTGAATTAATGTAGAATCAGTTTCCCACTTATCTGTGTTGGTGTAGTGGTAGGCTCTTTGCTTGGCTGCGAGAGGTTGTGGGTTTGACTTTGAGGCAAGGCCCATGGACTTTGTATGTCTCCATGTAATTGTCTAGTTCAATGTACTGTGTTGCCTATGAGTTTCCATTGGCTTGATAGGCCAGGTAATGTCTTTTGCTTTTGTTTGGCCATGTTGTGTGCACATTCACTAGGATTATGTGAATTAATGTAGACGCAACTTCCTACTTCTTTGTGTTGGTGTAGTTGTAGGCTCTTTGCTTGTTCTGCCAGAGGTTGTGGGTTTGACTCTGAGGCAAGGCCCATGGACTTTGTATGGCTGCATGTAATTGCCAAGTCCAATGCACTGTGTTGCCTACGAGTTTCCATTGGATTGATAGGCCAGGTATTGTCTTTTGCCTTTGTTTGGCCATGTTGTGTGCGCAGTCACTAGGATTATGTGAATTAATGTAGAATCCGTTTCCCACTTCTCTGTGTTGGTGTAGTGGAAGCTGCTTTGCTTGGCTTCGAGAGGTTGTGGGTTTGACTCTGCGGCATGGCCCATGGACTTTGTATGGCTGCATGTAATCGCCTAGTTCAATGGACTGTGTTGCCTATGAGTTTCCATTGGCCTGATAGGCCAGGTAATGTCTTTTGCTTTTGTTTGGCCATGTTGTGTGCGCATTCACTAGGATTATGTGAATTAATGTAGACGCAGCTTCCTACTTCTTTGTGTTGGTGTAGTTGTAGGCTCTTTGCTTGTTCTGCCAGAGGTTGTGGGTTTGACTTTGAGGCAAGGCCCATGGACTTTGTATGTCTCCATGTAATTGTCTAGTTCAATGTACTGTGTTGCCTATGAGTTTCCATTGGCTTGATAGGCCAGGTAATGTCTTTTGCTTTTGTTTGGCCATGTTGTGTGCACATTCACTAGGATTATGTGAATTAATGTAGACGCAACTTCCTACTTCTTTGTGTTGGTGTAGTTGTAGGCTCTTTGCTTGTTCTGCCAGAGGTTGTGGGTTTGACTCTGAGGCAAGGCCCATGGACTTTGTATGGCTGCATGTAATTGCCAAGTCCAATGCACTGTGTTGCCTACGAGTTTCCATTGGATTGATAGGCCAGGTATTGTCTTTTGCTTTTGTTTGGCCATGTTGTGTGCGCAGTCACTAGGATTATGTGAATTAATGTAGAATCCGTTTCCCACTTCTCTGTGTTGGTGTAGTGGAAGCTGCTTTGCTTGGCTGCGAGAGGTTGTGGGTTTGACTCTGCGGCATGGCCCATGGACTTTGTATGGCTGCATGTAATCGCCTAGTTCAATGGACTGTGTTGCCTATGAGTTTCCATTGGCCTGATAGGCCAGGTAATGTCTTTTGCTTTTGTTTGGCCATGTTGTGTGCGCATTCACTAGGATTATGTGAATTAATGTAGACGCAGCTTCCTACTTCTTTGTGTTGGTGTAGTTGTAGGCTCTTTGCTTGTTCTGCCAGAGGTTGTGGGTTTGACTCTGAGGCAAGGCCCATGGACTTTGTGAGGCTGCATGTAATTGCCTATTCCAATGGGCTATGTTGTCTATGAGTTTCCATTGGATTGATAGGCAAGGGACTGTCTTTAGCTTTTGTTTGGCCATGTTGTGTGCGCAGTCACTAGGATTATGTGAATTTATGTTGAGTCAGTTTCGCACTTCTCTGTGTTGGTGTAGTGGTAGGCTCTTTGCTTGGGCTGTAAGAGGTTGTGGGTTTGACTCTGAGGCAAGGCCCATGGACTTTGTATGGCTGCATGTAATTGCCTAGTCCAATGGATTGATAGGCCAGGTACTGTCTTTTGTTTTCGTTTGGCCATGTTTTGTGCGCAGTCACTAGGATTATGTGAGTTAATGTAGAGACAGTTTCACACTTCTGTGTTGCTGAAGTGGTGGGCTTTTTTGTTGGGCTGCGAGAGGTTGTGAGTTCGACTCTGAGGCAAGGCCCATGGACTTTGTATGGCTGCATGTAATTGCATAGTCCAATGGACTGCGTTACCTATGAGTTATCATTGGATTGATAGGCCAGGTGCTTTCTTTTGCTTGGCCATGTTGTGTGCGCAGTCACTAGGAATATGTGAATTAATGTAGAGTCAGTTTCACATTTCTCTTTGTTGGTGTAGTGGTAGGCTCTTTGCTTGGGCTGTGAGAGGTTGTGGGTTTGACTCTGAGGCAAGGCCCATGGACTTTTTATGGCTGCATGTAATTGCCTAGTCCAATGGACTTTGTTGCCTATGAGTTTCCATTGGATTGATAGGCCAGGTATTGACTTTTGCTTTCGTTTGGCCATGTTGTGTGCGCAGTCATCAGGATTATGTGAATTAATGTAGAGTCAGTTTCACATTTCTCTGTGTTGGTGTAGTGGTAGGCTCTTTGCTTGGGCTGCGAGAGGTTGTGGGTTTGACTCTGAGGCAAGGCCCATGGACTTTTTATGGCTGCATGTAATTGCCTAGTCCAATGGACTGTGTTGCCTATGAGTTTCCATTGGATTGATAGGCCAGGTACTGTCTTTTGTTTTCGTTTGGCCATGTTGTGTGCGCACTCACTAGGATTATGTGAATTAATGTAGAGGCAGGTTCACATTTCTCTGTGTTGGTGTAGTGGTAGGCTCTTTGCTTGAGCTGCGAGAGGTTGTGGGTTTGACTCTGAGGCAAGGCCCATGGACTTTTTATGGCTGCATGTTATTGCCTAGTCCAATGGACTGTGTTGCCTATGAGTTTCCATTGGATTGATAAGCCAGGTACTGTCTTTTGCTTTTGTTTAGCCATGTTGTGTGCGCAGTCGGTAGGATTATGTGAATTAATGTAGAATCAGTTTCCAACTTCTCTGTGTTGGTTTAGTGGTAGGCTCTTTGCTTGTTCTCCAATAGGTTGTGGGTTCGACTCTGAGGCAAGGCCCATGAACTTTGTATGGCTGCATGTATTTGCCTAGTCTAATGGACTGTGTTGCCTATGAGTTTCCATTGGATTGATAGGCCAGATAATGTCTTTTGCATTTGTTTCGCCATGTTGTGTGCACAGTCACTAGGATTATGTGAACTAATGTAAACTCAGTTTCCAACTTGTCTGTGTTGTTGTAGTGGTAGGCTCTTTGCTTGGGATGCGAGAAATTGTGGGTTTGACTCTGAGGCAAAGCCCATGGACTTTGTATGGCTGCATGTAATTGTTTAGTCCAATGGACTGTGTTGCCTATGAGTTTCCATTGGCTTGATAGGCCAGGTAATGTCTTTTGCTTTTGTTTGGCCATGTTGTGTGCGCAGTCGCTAGGAATATGTAAATTAATGTAGACGCAGCTTCCTACTTTTTTGTGTTGGTGTAGTTGTAAGCTCTTTGCTTGTTCTGCCAGAGGTTGTGGGTTTGACTCTGAGGCAAGGCCCATGGACTTTGTATGGCTGCATGTAATTGCCTAGTCCAATGGACTATGTTGTATATGAGTTTCCATTGGATTGATAGGCCAGGTATTTTCTTTTGTTTGGCCATGTTGTGTGCGCAGTCGGTAGGATTATGTGAATTAATGTAGAATCAGTTTCCCACTTCTCTGTGTTGGTGTAGTGGTAGGCTCTTTGCTTGGCTGCGAGAGGTTGTGGGTTTGACTCTGAGGCAAGGCCCATGGACTTTGTATGTCTCCATGTAATTGTCTAGTCCAATGGACTGTGTTGCCTATGAGTTTCTATTGGATTTATAGGCCAGGTACTGTCTTTTGCTTTTGTTTGGCCATGTTGTGTGCGCAGTCACTAGGATTATGTGAATTAATGTAGAGTCAGGTTCACATTTCTCTGTGTTGGTGTAGTTGTAGGCTCTTTGCTAGAGCTGCGAGAGGTTGTGAGTTCAACTTTGAGGCAAGGCCCATGGACTTTGTATGGCTGCATGTTATTGCCTAGTCCAATGGACTATGTTACCTATGAGTTTCAATTGGAATGATAGGCCAGGTACTGTCTTTTGCTTTTGTTTGGCCATGTTGTGTGCGCAGTCACTAGGATTATGTGAATTAATGTAGAGTCAGTTTCACACTTCTCTGTGTTGATGTAGTGGTAGGCTTTTTTCTTGGGCTGCGAGAGGTTGTGAGTTCGACTCTGAGGCAAGGCCCATGGACTTTGTATGGCTGCATGTAATTGCCTAGTCCAATGGACTATGTTGTCTATGAGTTTCCATTGGATTGATAGGCCAGGGACTGTCTATTGCTTTTGTTTGGCCATGTTGTGTGCGCAGTCACTAGGATTATGTGAATTTATGTTGAGTCAATTTCGCACTTCTCTGTGTTGGTGTAGTGGTAGGCTCTTTGCTTGGGCTTTGAGAGGTAGTGGTTTTGACTCTGAGGCAAGGCCCATGGACTTTGTATGGCTGCATGTTATTGCCTAGTCCAAAGGATTGCGTTGCCTATGAGTTTCCATTGGATTAATAGGCCAGGTACTGTCTTTTGCTTTTGTTTGGCCATGTTGTGTGCGCAGTCACTAGGATTATGTGAATTAATGTAGAGTCATTCACCTAATTCTCTGTGTTGGTGTAGTGGTAGTCTCTTTGCTTAAGCTGCGAGAGGTTGTGGGTTCGACTCTGAGGCAAGGCCCATGGAGTTTGTATGGCTGCATGTAATCGCCTAGTTCAATTGACTGTGTTGCCTATGAGTTCCCATCGGATTGATAGGCTAGGTAATGTCTTCTGCTTTTGTTTGGCCATGTTGTGTGCGCAGTCACTAGGATTATGTGAACTAATGTAAACTCAGATTCCAACTTCTCTGTGTTGGTGTAGTGGTAGGCTCTTTGCTTGGGCTGCGAGAAATTGTGGGTTCGACTTTGAGGCAAGGCCCATGGAGTTTGTATGGCTGCATGTAATCGCCTAGTTCAATTGACTGTGTTGCCTATGAGTTTCCATTGGCTTGATAGGCTAGGTAATGTCTTCTGCTTTTGTTTGGCCATGTTGTGTGCGCAGTCACTAGGATTATGTGAATTAATGTAGACGCAGCTTCCTACTTCTTTGTGTTTTTGTAGTTGTAGGCTCTTTGCTTGTTCTGCCAGAGGTTGTGGGTTTGACTCTGAGGCAAGGCCCATGGACTTTGTATGGCTGCATGTAATTGCCTAGTCCAATGGACTATGTTGCCTATGAGTTTCCATTGGATTGATAGGCCAGGTACTGCCTTTTGCTTTTGTTTGACCATGTTGTGTGCGCAGTCACTAGGGTTATGGGAATTAATGTAGAGTCAGTTTCCCACTTCTCTGTGTTGGTGTAGTGGTAGGCTCTTTGCTTGGGCTGCGAGAGGTTGTGGGTTCGACTCTAATGCAAGGCTCATGGACTTTGAATGGCTGCATGTAATTGCTTAGTCCAATGGACTGTGTTGCCTATGAGTTTCTATTGGATTGATAGGCCAGTTACTGTCTTTTGTTTTCGTTTGGCCATGTTGTGTGCGCAGTCACTAGGATTATGTGAAATAATGTAGAGTCAGGTTTACATTTCTCTGTGTTGGTGTAGTGGTAGGCTCTTTGCTTGAGCTGCGAGAGGTTGTGAGTTCGACTTTGAGGCAAGGCCCATGGACTTTGTATGGCTGCATGTAATTGCCTAGTCCAATTGATTGCTTTGCCTATGAGTTTCTATTGGATTGATAGGCCAGGTACTGTCTTTTTCTTTTGTTTGGCAATGTTGTGTGCGCAGTCACTAGGATTATGTGAATTAATGTAGAGTCATTCACCTACTTCTCTGTGTTGGTGTAGTGGTAGTCTCTTTGCTTAAGCTGCAAGAGGTTGTGGGTTCGACTCTGAGGCAAGGCCCCTGGAGTTTGTATGGCTGCATGTAATTGCCTATTTCAATTAACTGTTTTGCCTATGAGTTCCCATTGGATTGATAGGCCAGGTACTGTCTTTTGCTTTTGTTTGGCCATGTTGTGTGGGCAGTCACTAGGATTATGTGAACTAATGTAAACTCAGTTTCCAACTTCTCTGTCTTGGTGTAGTGGTAGGCTCTTTGCTTGGGCTGCGAGAAATTGCGGGTTTGACTCTGAGGCAAAGCCCATGGACTTTATATGGCTGCGTGTAATTGCCTAGTCCAATGGACTGTGTTGCCTATGAGTTTCCATTGGATTGATTGGCCAGGTATTATCTTTTGTTTGGTTATGTTGTGTGCGCAGTCGGTAGGATTATGTGAATTAATGTAGAATCAGTTTCCCAGTTCTCTGTGTTGCTGTAGTGGAAGGCTCTTTGCTTAGCTGCAAGAGGTTGTGGGTTTGACTCTGAGGCAAGGCCCATGGAGTTTGTATGGCTGCATGTAATTGCCTAGTTCAATTAACTGTGTTGCCTATGAGTTCCCATTGGATTGATAGGCCAGGTACTGTCTTTTGCTTTTGTTTGGCCATGTTGTGTGCGCAGTCACTAGGATTATGTGAATTAATGTAGACGCAGCTTCCTACTTCTTTGTGTTGGTGAAGTTGTAGGCTCTTTGCTTGTTTTGCCAGAGATTGTGGGTATGACTCTGAGGCAAGGCCCATGGACTTTGTATGGCTGCATGTAATTGCGTAGTCCATTGGACTATGTTGTCTATGAGTTTCCATTGGATTGATAGGCCAGGGACTGTCTTTTGTTTTCGTTTGGTCATGTTGTGTGCGCAGTCACTAGGATTATGTGAATTAATGTAGAGTCATTCTCTTCTCTGTGTTGGTGTAGTGGTAGGCTCTTTCCTTGGGTTACAAGAAGTTGTGGGTTTGACTTTGAGGCAAAGCCCATGGACTTTGTATGGTTGAATGTAATTGCCTAGTCCAATGGACTGTGTTGCCTATGAGTTTTCATTGAATGAATAGGCCAGGTATTGTCTTTTGTTTGGCCATGTTGTGTGCGCAGTCGGTAGGATTATGTGAATTAATGTAGAATCAGTTTCCCACTTCTCTGTGTTAGTGTAGTGGTAGGCTTTTTGCTTGGCTGCGAGAAGTTGTGGGTTTGACTCTGAGGCAAGGCCCATGGACTTGGTATGTCTCCATGTAATTGTCTAGTCCAATGGACTGTGTTGCCTATGAGTTTCCATTGGATTGATAGGCCAGGTACTGTCTTTTGCTTTTGTTTGGCCATGTTGTGTGCGCAGTCACTAGGATTATGTGAATTAATGTAGAAATGGTTTTCCACTTCTCTGTGTTGGTGTATTGGTAGGCTCTTTGCCTTGGCTATGAGAGGTTGTGGGTTTGACTCTGGGGCAAGGCCCATGGGCTTTGTATGGCTGCATGTAATTGCCTAGTCCAATGTACTGTGTTACCTATGAGTTTCCGTTGGATTGATAGGCCACGTACTGTCTTTTGCTTTTGTTTGGCCATGTTGTGTGCGCAGTCACTAGGATTATGTTAATTAATGTAGAGTCGGTTTCCAACTTCTCTGAGTTGGTTTAGTGGTAGGCTCTTTGCTTGTTCTCCAAGAGGTTGTGGGTTCGACTCTGAGGCAATGCCCATGAACTTTACATGGCTGCATGTAAGTGCCTAGTCTAATGGACTGTGTAGCCTATGAGTTTCCATTGGATTGATAGGCCAGATAATGTCTTTTGCATTTGTTTGGCCATGTTGTGTGCGTAGTCACTAGGATTATGTGAATTAATGTAGAGTCATTCACCTACTTCTCTGTGTTGGTGTAGTGGTAGGCTCTTTGCCCTGGCTACGAGAGTTTGTGGGTTCGACTCTGGGGCAAGACCCATGGGCTTTGTATGGCTGCATGTAATTGCCTAGTCCAATGTACTGTGTTACCTATGAGTTTCCATTGGATTGATAGGCTAGGTACTGTCTTTTGCTTTTGTTTGGCCATGTTGTGTGCGCAGTCACTAGGATTATGTTAATTAATGTAGAGTCGGTTTCCAACTTCACTGAGTTGGTTTAGTGGTAGGCTCTTTGCTTGTTCTCCAAGAGGTTGTGGGTTCGACTCTGAGGCAAGGCCCATGAACTTTGTTTGGCTGCATGTAATTGCCTAGTCTAATGGACTGTGTTGCCTATGAGTTTCCATTTGATTGAATGGCCAGGTACTGTCTTTTGTTTTCGTTTGGCCATGTTGTGTGCGCAGTCACTAGGATTATGTGAATTAATGCTATTGGATTTTTCAAGTCAGTATTCACACAGCAGTTTCTGCTATTTCATGTATTCCCCTTACATAGTCACTGGTGTGCATACCTTATCTCCCCATAGTGATGTTTTTTTAGGTTTTTGCACCCAGTTCGGACTTAGAATGGTGTTCCAAACGTTATTCCTATTTGTTAGTATTTTTTCGTTTGTGAACCCTCCCCAACCACACCTATTGCCAATCCATATCATACGCATAAATAGCCTGGGTCTCAGCTTCCCATACACGGTAGGTTTTTTAACTGCATGAGAGGACACACACAAGCTAGGGACCCCAACGTAGAGAAATACTTTGGCGTAGTGTTGGGGCTCTATTGCATTGATCAATTCAGTAGCTAAATTTCTCTTGATTCATATGTTCATGGCAGTAATGCAGATTCCATTTTTCACATATTCACTCTTGCATATAGCTATTGAATTTTTCAAGTCAGTATTCACACAGCAGTTTCTGCTATTTCATGTATTCCCCTTACATAGTCACTGGTGTGCATACCTTATCTCCCCATAATGCCTGGGATCTGACCCAGACACTAGCAGTTTTGCACTCCTACCCAAAACTGGGCTGTTCCCTGAACTCACTACCTCCACGGTTCAACTCTTAACTGAACTTCAACTAACTAACTGGTTTTCCCACCTCCAGGCCTGTGAACTCCTTGGTGGGTGGGGCCAACCGCCTGGCACCGCCCCACCTGGTGTGGACATCAGCCCCTGGAGGGAGGCAACAACGGTTTTGTGTCTGACTAGTGTAACTATCCGGGAAAGGGGGTGTGTGTGTGTGTTATGTCTGTGACTAACTGGCTAGTCCAGGGCGTCACACTTGCACCCCCTTCTTGTGATGTGAAGGTGTGTAGTCAGTGCCTACGTGTAATTCCTGACACCACTCCTCTGGCTGACTTGGTGAGCTGTCACTGACTGGGTGGGGTGCAGTAATGGTGGATGCTGCTGCTGCTTGGATAGCATGTGTATCTACTGTGAACAGCTTATCAATGGTGGCAAATCGGGGCAGCTTAACCTCTTGCTCTCCGCAGTTCAACACTCTCACGCGCACTCTTCCCTTCCGTATTAATGAATAAAACTGTGATATAAATAGTATATAGATACCCCACAAATGCAGATAAAGGTAGGTTATGGGAAAAGGGAGAAGAGGGAAACAGGAAAATAGTGTAATAAAGTATACCTTCCAGGGGGGAGAGGAAATGGCAGCAAAGCCAGTGGAGGTGAAGCAAGGGGAAGCCTGCAACTAAATTGTTGAGAGCATTATCACATGGTGACTGAGCCTGATTGTAATGGGAGCATAGAGGTGCCGATCCTGTCTTACCTGCGTTGGTGTAGAAGTGGGTTTCCAGTGGTGGAGTCAGCTGTGTGCAGTGGTGGCTGTGGGTTCTTTTATGTGCGACCGTAGTAATAGCTGCGCCCACTTCCTGTATGGGAGTGGAATGCAGTGAGGCTAATGGAACGCACGTCCACGTGCCGCGCCCCTGAAGGTAATACCGATCATTGAATACAAAAAAATTTCTCATACTACTGTATGGGGGTCCCTATATTTAATATGATATCCAAGCCACAGCATCCACCGTTACTTCACCACACCCATTCAGTGACAGCTCACCAAGTCAACCAGAGGAGTGGTGTAAGGAATTACACGTAGGCACTGACTCCACACCTTCACATCACAAGAAGCGGGTCCACAGGGTAGTGCAAGAATACGAGCAAGTCTTCAGCAAACATCCGCTAGACTTTGGGAGAATAAAAGGGGTCCATATTCATGGTTTAAGAACTTGGGTTCTAACGTGCCCAGAGTATGCTCCACTCTATGCTCCCTTTACAATCAGGCTCAGTCACCATGTGATAACGCTCTCAACTCTTTAGTTGCAGGCATCCTTTTGCTTCACCTCCACTGGCTGTGCTGCCATTTCCTCTCACCCCCAGAAGGTATACTTTATTACACTATTTTCCTCTTTCCCTGTTCCCCCTTTTCCCATAACCTACCTTTATTTACAATTGTGGGGTATCTATATGATATTTACATCATAGTTTTATTCATTAGTGCGGAAGGGAAGAGTGCCCGTGAGAGTGTTAAACTGCGGAGAGCAGGAGGTTAAGCTGCCCCGACTTGCCACCATTGATAAGCTGTTCACAGTAGATACACATGCTATCCAAGTAGCAGCATCCACTATTACTGCACCCCACCCAGTCAGTGACTGCTCACCAAGTCAGCCAGAGGAGTGGTGTAAGGAATTACACGTAGGCACTGACTCCACACCTTCACATCACAAGAAGCGGGTCCACAGGGTAGTGCAAGAATACGAGCGAGCAAGTCTTCAGCAAACATCCGCTAGATTTTGGGGGAATAAAAGGGGTCCAACACTACATCCCCACAGGTGCACACCCACCCATCAAAGAGAGCTATAAGCCAATACCACCTTCACATTACCAGTGTACCAAGGACATGTTGAGCAACATGAAGGCGGCTGGGGTTATCCGTGACAGTTGTAGCCTTTGGGCAGCTCCGTTGGTCCTGTTAAAGAAGAAGGACAGCACCACTCCCCCGTATTGAGGAATCGCTAGCTGCATTGAGAACTGCAAATTATTTTTCTACCCT
This sequence comes from Anomaloglossus baeobatrachus, assembly GCF_048569485.1. Taxonomy (NCBI): domain Eukaryota; kingdom Metazoa; phylum Chordata; class Amphibia; order Anura; family Aromobatidae; genus Anomaloglossus; species Anomaloglossus baeobatrachus. The sequence goes on from NW_027444250.1 coordinate 205,099, forward strand.
TGATCTCACTAGTCACTATTGGCTAGTGTCCGTTGCTGAGGCAGACCGGGGGAAGACCGCCTTTGCCACCCCTATGGCGCTGGAGGTCGGCAGACTGTTGTTCAAAAGCAGTGTCTGACGAACAAATTTGCTTCATCCTGAGGAACTGGCCAGTCGGTACGGCCCGGATGGTGGAGGGGGTATGAGCAGAAGAAGCATGCAGCAGTGCGTTGACTGATGTTTCCTTCCTATGGACGTCGGTCTGAACAATTCGCTCAGAACCGAATGAAATTTTAATATCCAGGAAGTCAACGCAACTGCTGCTATGCTTATGCGTCAATCTGATGTTAAAGGTGTTGTTATTAAGTTCCTCCATAAATGTCTCGAGCTGCTCCACAGTGCCCTGCCAAAAAATCAAAATATCATCAATATACCTTAGCCAGCACTGCACATGGGCGCCAGCCCCTGCACCTCCGTCACCAAAAACCAACCAATCCCAGTACCTCTGCCTTCTATCTAGGTGCCTTGAGTTATGTCCTGTAAACTGTCACAGCGACCCAGACACACATGTGTAGTAGGGGAATATCCCTGCTGAGATGCCAGTGCTAGAGCACTCGTTTGCTGTGGAGTTGAACGCTATGTGAGCAGTTCTTACCTTCAATGAGCAGAAGTCTCTTTTTTCAGATTTCAATATCTCTGTGGGTATCTGGCAGAAATATGGAATACTCTTTACTGCTAAGACCCTGTACACCACTCCCACTAAAGGGGGCTTTACACGCTGCGACATCGCTAATGCGGAGTCGTTGGGGTCACGGAATTTGTGACGCACATCCGGCCGCATTAGCGATGTTGCTGCGTGTGACACCGATGAGCGATTTTGCATCGTTGCAAAAACGTGCAGAATCGCTCATCGGTGACATGGGTCTCCATTCTCGATTATCGTTACTGCAGCAGTAACGATGTAGTTCGTCGCTCCTGCGGCAGCACACATCACTCCGTGTGACACCGCAGAAACGAGGAACCTCTCCTTACCTGCCTCCCAGCCGCTATGAGGAAGGAAGGAGGTGGGCGGGATGTTCCGGCCACTCATCTCCGCCCCTCCGCTGCTATTGGGCGGTCGCTCAGTGACGTCGCTGTGACGCCGCACGGACCGCCCCCTTAGAAAGGAGGCGGTTCGCCGGTCACAGCGACGTCGCCGGTCAGGTAAGTATGTGTGACGGGTCTGGTCGGTGTTGTGCGGCATGGGCAGCGATTTGCCCGTGTCGCGCAACAGATGGGGCGGGTACCCACACTAGCGATATCGGGACCGATATCGCAGTGTGTAAAGTAGCCTTTAGTCACATGACCAAGACTGTATCTGTGTCCCTACAACACACTTGAGACAAATGTGTGTGTGAGCCTGCATTGTGGGGTATATATAATATATTATAGAGCTGGGAAGGATCATTCTAAGCAGTGAGCTGTTCCAGTATTTGTAGGAAAATACCCAGTAGAAGCATCAAACACAGCACCAATACCTCCCATCAGTATCCCACCACAGTGCCATGTAACCCATGCCCTACACTCCCATCTACACCAATACTATACAGGCACAAACTAGTATATCTGACTAAAAGCCCCCAAAATATGAAGAACGGCCTATAGTTGAGTGTGGATATAAAATCTATGTGAGCAGAGCTAGAATAGAAATCACTGATCGCATTGAAGTCATTCTGACCATAAATCACCATGATATCAAGGTGAGGAGTTGTGTGTTACTGCTGGGAGGAAAGGGTTAACAGTGGAATATTAAGGTGCATTTCTGTGTGCAGTGTTACTAGTCAATGTAACAATTCAATATGAGCTGCTCTTGGTGCCGGGGGAGGGAGATGCTCTCCTGAGCAAGATAGATGGGGAATGAACATGATATTTATATAGTGTAAGGCAGGGGGTCTCAAACTCGGCTGGGTGTATGGGCCGCACAGAGGAAAAAAATAATTTGGGGGGCTGCATTCTTTGCAGGACAAAGTGACATTTTTATTGGTACCATATATATATATTTTTTTCACACACCTTTGGATGACTGATTTTCAACATTTTTCACTTGTTTATTATAACAAATGTGCACATTCTTTGGTTAAATCTAAAAAAAAAAATTTGATGTTAAAAAAAAGTCATGCCTTATTTTGTTTTTTTTTACATTTTATCCCTTTCTTTTAACTAATAGTGTTACAATTATGACGCTAGCGTTTTGTGAAGGGAATGCTTTGCCTACTTCCGTGACTATGGCCTTCCGGAACTGCTGCATTTTGGCTGACCTCTCCGCCTCGGGAATAAGAGACATAAAGTTCTCCTTGTAGCGTGGGTCTAACAGTGTTACCAACCAGTAATGATTGTCGGCCAAGATGTTCTTAACGCGAGGGTCACGAGACAGGCAGCTTACCATAAAGTCATCCATGTGCGCCAGACTCTTAACAGCCATCACTTCAGTATCCAGACCAACACGATGACTGAACATGCTGTCCTCCTCCTTCTCCTCCTCCTCCTCCTCCTCCTCCTCATCATCTACCCTGTCCTCTGGCCAGCCACGCTGAACTGAGCATATGATTGGTATGCATGTCATATCCTCAATTTGGCCGGAGAGTTGCTCCATGTCTTCATCCTCCTCCTCGTCATAGTCCTCCACTGCACGTTGTGATGAGACGAGGCTGGACTGTGTGTTATCACCCACACCCACTACTGTTTCTTGCTCCAACTCATCGTGTTCCGCCTGCAATGCATCATGTTTGGTTTTGAGCAGAGACCGTTTTAGAAGGCAGAGAAGCGGTATGGTGACGCTAATAATGGCGTCATCGCCGCTCACCATCTTGGTGGAGTCCTCAAAGTTTTGGAGGATGGTACATAGGTCGGACATCCATCTCCACTCCTCAGGTGTTATGTGTGGAGTTTGACCCATTTCCCGACGGCTTAGGTGATGCAGGTACTCAACAACTGCCCTCTTCTGCTCACATATCCTGATCAACATGTGCAGAGTTGAATTCCAACGCGTGGGGACATCACACACCAGTCTGTGAGCCGGAAGATGCAAACGACGCTGAAAGCCGGCAAGGCCGGCTGAAGCAGTAGGTGACTTTCGAAAATGTGCAGACAGGCAGCGAACTTTTACCAGCAGATCAGACAGCTCTGGGTATGACTTTAGAAACCGCTGAACCACGAGGTTGAGCACATGGGCCATGCATGGAACATGTGTCAGCTGGCCTCGCCTCAAAGCCGCCACCAGGTTCCGGCCATTGTCACACACAACCTTTCCTGGCTTTAGGTTCAGAGGTGTGAGCCAGTGATCTGCATGCTGTTTTAGAGCTGTCCACACCTCTTCTGCATTGTGGGGTTTGTCACCTATGCAGATTAGCTGCAGCACAGTCTGTTGCCGCTTCGCCGAGGCAGTGCTGCAGTGCTTCCAGCTTGGGACTGGTGTGGAGGGTAAAGTGGATGAGGATGCGCAGGAGGAGGAGGAGGCTGAAGAGCATGACATTCCGGAGCTGTAGAGTGTGGGTGAAACCCTGACTGAGGTAGGGCCTGCAAACCTTGGTGTGGGAAGGACTTGTTCCGTTCCTCGCTCAAACTGGGTCCCAGCTGGGCTGGGCTGGGTCCCTACCCGGCTGGGTAGGGCGTTGTGGGGGGTTTGTCTATCTCCGTTTGAGGTGAGTTTGTTTAAGTTAGCCTTTCTTTGGCGTTTTTTGGAGCCCTGCGGGTTGGGGAGTTGGTATCGCCCAGTAAGGCGTTCCCCGGGGGCTTGGATTGGGGTGACATTATGTCAGTGAAAAACGGAGTTGAATTTTGGATTAGGAAATCGAAAACTGATCAGAGAGGTGTGGGTAGACTAGTCCGTTTGGGGATGGTTGTGGCATCTGATATGTGCCCGTTCAAGTGTCTCGGGAATTTTCAACAGATCCGTCCGAAGGTGGATGGCCCCTTATTATGTCACGAGGATGGGTCCTTTTTATCGAGATACCAATTTGTGAGTGTTTTTAGGGCATGTTTGAAGTCGTTTGGGTTAGATCCGAAGTCTTTCGGATTGGGGCAGCGACGGAGGCCTCTATATGCGGCCTACCGGAGGAGACAGTTAAGCAGATTGGTAGGTGGAAGTCGCAGCGCTTTAAGTCGTATGTACGTCCCCAGGTGGTTGTTGGCAATTGAGGGGAAAAGGGGGGGTATTAGGGTAGCAATGGGGGGGGTGAGAGTGTGTGTTTTTTGTCAATTTGGTTTGGTGAGGCAATAAAATGGTGTCGTCTGTACATTTTGTATTGCAGAAGCACCCCCTCTTCCTTCCCTGGTCTGGATCCTTGGCCACTCTTATGTGTATTGGGGAGCCCGACGAGCGGACGCGAGATGGAACGGGAGACAGCTAGGTTTTGAGAAGGACCTGGCTCTCGTGCGATGGCTCGGTGTTCGGGGGTTAGGGTGGAACAGGGTGTTGCAGGAGGTGCATAGATACGCCCGGTTGGACAGACCTCCTGACATGTTAGTGTTGCATGCCGGGGGGAATAATTTGGGTGGGCGTCCTTTTCGAATCTTGATAAAGGACATCAAACATGATTTGTTACGGTTATGGGTGTCGTTTCCAGGTCTAACGATAGTCTGGTCGGAGATAGTAGCGAGAAAGAGTTGGCAGAAAGCGCGGTCAGTTGACAGGTTGAACAAGGCGCGGGCGAAGGTTAATAGGGCGATCTCGAAGTTTGTTAGTCGGAACGGGGGTATAGCAATACGGCATGTTGAGTTGGAAAGGACGGAAGAGGAATTTTGGTTGGCTGACGGGGTACACCTTAATGCGGTGGGAACTGACTTATGGGCTCTTGGCTTGCAGGGAGGTATTGAGAGGGCCCTTTGGTTGCGGGGGGTCTCAGGCACTTGAAGGGTTTCAAGGTGCCTTCGTTGTGGTGTTGTTTATTGGTGGGTCCTTGAAGTTGGTTTAAAATTGGTTCGGGGATTCATCCGGGTATGGATCCCCTCATTGGCAGAATTGATGGTCCCCTGGTGATTTTGGGGGGGAACCCCGACGGGGTATGTCGGGGCCCCTGGGGGTGTGGTTGGGGTTGACGGAGGATTAACCCTTACCATTTGGTGCTCCTGAGCCAGTGTGGGTAACGGCTGGGAGCAAGTTGAGGTTTTTTATTGCTCGGTTATGGGAATCACCAGGGTTTTGGTAGCTTCAAGGACCTTACCACATTGCAAATTTTATTGGTTATGTATTCTTGTTAATAAAATGGCTGCTATGGCCAAAATTATCCAAAGATAAATTTGTGTCTGTGTAATTACTTTTAAATAAGAAATGGGAATGGAGGTGTGGGGTATGAAAGGAAGACCGGAGTCAACAATTCCAGGGTCAAGCATGTTTATTTGCGTAAGCTTCGTTCCAGGGTAGAAAGGGTAAGAGTGCCTTTCAGAATTCGAAGTGGTCGGACTGTACGGACCACCAAGAACTGCAGCAGAGCTTGAACATCTTCCCATGGATTTGCGACATAAAAGTTCGCTGCCTGTCTGCACATTTTCGAAAGTCACCTACTGCTTCAGCCGGCCTTGCCGGCTTTCAGCGTCGTTTGCATCTTCCGGCTCACAGACTGGTGTGTGATGTCCCCACGCGTTGGAATTCAACTCTGCACATGTTGATCAGGATATGTGAGCAGAAGAGGGCAGTTGTTGAGTACCTGCATCACCTAAGCCGTCGGGAAATGGGTCAAACTCCACACATAACACCTGAGGAGTGGAGATGGATGTCCGACCTATGTACCATCCTCCAAAACTTTGAGGACTCCACCAAGATGGTGAGCGGCGATGACGCCATTATTAGCGTCACCATACCGCTTCTCTGCCTTCTAAAACGGTCTCTGCTCAAAACCAAACATGATGCATTGCAGGCGGAACACGATGAGTTGGAGCAAGAAACAGTAGTGGGTGTGGGTGATAACACATAGCCCAGCCTCGTCTCATCACAACGTGCAGTGGAGGACTATGACGAGGAGGAAGATGAAGACATGGAGCAACTCTCCGGCCAAATTGAGGATATGACATGCATACCAGTCATATGCTCAGTTCAGCGTGGCTGGCCAGAGGACAGGGTAGATGAGGAGGAGGAGGAGAAGGAGGAGGACAGCATGTTCAGTCATTGTGTTGGTCTGGATACTGAAGTGATGGCTGTTAAGAGTCTGGCGCACATGGATGACTTTATGGTAAGCTGCCTGTCTCGTGACCCTCGCGTTAAGAACATCTTGGCCGACAATCATTACTGGTTGGTAACACTGTTAGACCCACGCTACAAGGAGAACTTTATGTCTCTTATTCCCAAGGCGGAGAGGTCAGCCAAAATGCAGCAGTTCCGGAAGGCCATAGTCACGGAAGAAGGCAAAGCATTCCCTTCACAAAACGCTAGCGTCATAATTGTAACACTATTAGTTAAAAGAAAGGGATAAAATGTAAAAAAAAACAAAATAAGGCATGACTTTTTTTTAACATCACATTTATTTTTTTTAGATTTAACCAAAGAATGTGCACATTTGTTATAATAAACAAGTGAAAAATGTTGAAAATCAGTCATCCAAAGGTGTGTGAAAAAAATATATACATATATGGTACCAATAAAAATGTCACTTTGTCTTGCAAAGAATGCAGCCCCCCAAATTATTTTTTTCCTCTGTGCGGCCCATACACCCAGCCGAGTTTGAGACCCCCTGCCTTACACTATATAGATATTATGTTCATTGCCCATCTATCTTGCTCAGGAGAGCATCTCCCTCCCCCGGCACCAAGAGCAGCTCATACTGAATTGTTACATTGACTAGTAACACTGCACACAGAAATGCACCTTAATATTCCACTGTTAACCCTTTCCTCCCAGCAGTAACACACAACTCCTCACCTTGATATCATGGTGATTTATGGTCAGAATGACTTCAATGCGATCAGTGATTTCTATTCTAGCTCTGCTCACATAGATTTTATATCCACACTCAACTATAGGCCGTTCTTCATATTTTGGGGGCTTTTAGTCAGATATACTAGTTTGTGCCTGTATAGTATTGGTGTAGATGGGAGTGTAGGGCATGGGTTACATGGCACTGTGGTGGGATACTGATGGGAGGTATTGGTGCTGTGTTTGATGCTTCTACTGGGTATTTTCCTACAAATACTGGAACAGTTCACTGCTTAGAATGATCCTTCCCAGCTCTATAATATATTATATATACCCCACAATGCAGGCTCACACACACATTTGTCTCAAGTGTGTTGTAGGGACACAGATACAGTCTTGGTCATGTGACTAAAGGCTACTTTACACACTGCGATATCGGTCCCGATATCGCTAGTGTGGGTACCCGCCCCCATCTGTTGCGCGACACGGGTAAATCGCTGCCCATGCCGCACAACACCGACCAGACCCGTCACACATACTTACCTGCCCGGCGACGTCGCTGTGACCGGCGAACCGCCTCCTTTCTAAGGGGGCGGTCCGTGCGGCGTCACAGCGACGTCACTGAGCGACCGCCCAATAGCAGCGGAGGGGCGGAGATGAGTGGCCGGAACATCCCGCCCACCTCCTTCCTTCCTCATAGCGGCTGGGAGGCAGGTAAGGAGAGGTTCCTCGTTTCTGCGGTGTCACACGGAGTGATGTGTGCTGCCGCAGGAGCGACGAACTACAGCGTTACTGCTGCAGTAACGATAATCGAGAATGGAGACCCATGTCACCGATGAGCGATTTTGCACGTTTTTGCAACGATGCAAAATCGCTCATCGGTGTCACACGCAGCAACATCGCTAATGCGGCCGGATGTGCGTCACAAATTCCGTGACCCCAACGACTCCGCATTAGCGATGTCGCAGCGTGTAAAGCCCCCTTTAGTGGGAGTGGTGTACAGGGTCTTAGCAGTAAAGAGTATTCCATATTTCTGCCAGATACCCACAGAGATATTGAAATCTGAAAAAAGAGACTTCTGCTCATTGAAGGTAAGAACTGCTCACATAGCGTTCAACTCCACAGCAAACGAGTGCTCTAGCACTGGCATCTCAGCAGGGATATTCCCCTACTACACATGTGTGTCTGGGTCGCTGTGACAGTTTACAGGACATAACTCAGGGCACCTAGACAGAAGGCAGAGGGACTACTTTCTATTTCTGGTGTAGAGCTTAGTACAATATATATATATATACTATTACATGTGACACATGTACCTTGTATTACCATTATTCGCTGTATATGAACCCCTTTTCTCCGGGCATTATTTGTCTATAGCATTTTTCACGAACCTGAGGCAACTGAGAACCCTTCAGTGAAGGAATTCCACTAACCCTCACAATACCAACCAGGGGCCTCCCTGCAGTAACTCAGGTAGTTGTACCCATTCTCTTTCCGCATTCTATGTGTTCTTCTTTCTTCTTTTTTTTCTTTTTTCTTCTTTTTATTTCTATCATGTAGTTCAGGGGTTTATAGATATATGTCCTGCATTTCATATTTCCTTTAGTGGTGCTTCTTACCCATTCTCATATCATTTACCCTAGTATTTCATGATCCTGAGGCGACTGAGAACCCTTTAATAAAGGAATCCTTTTTCACCTGAATTGTCAAGTGATACTTACCAGTGACTATCACGTAATGTTACAGGTAGTTCCATTTTCTTCCTCTTCTTTCTCTCCTTTCTTCTTTGTCACACGGTCCATTGTGTTATAGCCCACGTGTCATGATAACACTTGTACCATCTTTTCATTTAGATTCCACCTACAATTATTTACCGATTCCAGTTCTGGAATAGGCTTTCATCATCTACTCACTAGAATTCTCAAGTGCATAAGGTACTGAGACATATACATGTTCACACCATTATAAAGAACAAAGTATAAACATTGAGGTTTTTCTCACACCCATGTTCCTGTGTTCTTTGATATGATATGTGTTCATTTCCTTCACTATATAGGATTGCAAGTTTTCCATTTGTACCTTAATGGCAATGACGCTATACAATTGAACACATATCATCCTGTTATCCATATAGGTGTGTATTTACCTGCTTGACTATTTTTGGTTGTTTGATCCAGAATGTTTCTCCAGATAGGTCATGTGGAAATTTTCTTTCCTCAGTACAAATGTTTTCACTATGGCTTTGGAAAAATTTTTTGTATGTGCCTCATGGTCATTTGACCCATTGTACTCTCAAGTAGCAATATATTGTACTGTTATGTTGTACTATGTACTAATTACGTGTTTATATGGTTTTGTAACCCTTTATGATCTTAGATAACTTTATCCTTGATAAAGACCTAAAAACAAGGTCGAAACGTTGGATGAATTATCCTTTTGCACAAATAAAGAATTTTCAGCATTCCAAGAGTTCTTTTCTTACGTTATTAATCACTATAGTGTACCAGAGCTATTTCTTTTGAATTGACTCTTATTTTTTCTGAGCACCTGCTATATACACAGTGAGCCAGACATATTCAATTTTCATTCAGAAGGCAGAGGGAAGCCTTAGCAGCTGAGCATATATCTTTGCTTGTGAGCATTAGAACAGGCCGGCGATTACAGGGTAACATGAAAAATGTCCAGCTTGCATTATGACTAGAACATGACAATATCCTTTTAAGTACTAACCTATGATGCGTTCCTAAGCAGTTGATGTTATATGTTCTACATTTCATTTTCTGCATACTTTACAAGTAGTAGAATTTGCTTTGATATAGGCAACTGGATTTTCACAATGAAAAGGCAAAGGATAACGCCCGAAAAAGACGCCATACATTATGTCAGTGCCATCACTGACAAACCTGGATTGACCATGAAATACGGTATGGAGAGCTGTTGTCATCGTATTAGATAGATAAGAATGATTATATGTATTGTAGAAATGTCTCCTATCATGTTCCCTAATTTTTTATTATGTCCACATCCTGGTCCCCATCTTGGACATCATAACAAACGTGCACTTTTTTGTTTAATTTACACATTGGACCATAGGAAAAATGACACTACAGCTACAGAGGTGACCGTCTGATAGCCCAGCTCGACTATCCATCTCTACTGAAGACCCTTTCAGCTTTTTGAGAGTTGGGTGGAGGACATCATCTCTGAAAATAGGGTCCCACAGCTGCACCCCATCAGTGTGAGCAGGACTCTTAGGACTCTTAGAAGAGTCAATGCTCTGAGACCATGGGGGGCGCTTAGCCCCCTCTCTTCGTCACTGAGGATGATTTCATTTTTCAGGGATTAGAGAGGGTGGTCCTTGTGGTGGACTGCAGGTATGGAGAGCTGTTGTCATCGTATTAGATAGATAAGAATGATTATATGTATTGTAGAAATGTCTCCTATCATGTTCCCTATTTTTTTATTATGTCCACATCCTGGTCCCCATCTTGGACATCATAACAAACGTGCACTTTTTTGTTTAATTTACACATTGGACCATAGGAAAAATGACACTACAGCTACAGAGGTGACCGTCTGATAGCCCAGCTCGACTATCCATCTCTACTGAAGACCCTTTCAGCTTTTTGAGAGTTGGGTGGAGGACATCATCTCTGAAAATAGGGTCCCACAGCTGCACCCCATCAGTGTGAGCAGGAATCTTAGGACTCTTAGAAGAGTCAATGCTCTGAGACCATGGGGGGCGCTTAGCCCCCTCTCTTCGTCACTGAGGATGATTTCATTTTTCAGGGATTAGAGAGAGTGGTCCTTGTGGTGGACAGCAGGTATGGAGAGCTGTTGTGATCGTATTAGATAGATGTATTGTAGAAATGTCTCCTATCATGTTCCCTAATTTTTTATTATGTCCACATCCTGGTCCCCATCTTGGACATCATAACAAACGTGCACTTTTTTGTTTAATTTACACATTGGACCATAGGAAAAATGACACTACAGCTACAGAGGTGACCGTCTGATAGCCCAGCTCGACTATCCATCTCTACTGAAGACCCTTTCAGCTTTTTGAGAGTTGGGTGGAGGACATCATCTCTGAAAATAGGGTCCCACAGCTGCACCCCATCAGTGTAAGCAGGAATCTTAGGACTCTTAGAAGAGTCAATGCTCTGAGACCATGGGGGGCGCTTAGCCCCCTCTCTTCGTCACTGAGGATGATTTCATTTTTCAGGGATTAGAGAGAGTGGTCCTTGTGGTGGACTGCAGGTATGGAGAGCTGTTGTGATCGTATTAGATAGATAAGAATGATTATATGTATTGTAGAAATGTCTCCTATCATGTTCCCTAATTTTTTATTATGTCCACATCCTGGTCCCCATCTTGGACATCATAACAAACGTGCACTTTTTTGTTTAATTTACACATTGGACCATAGGAAAAATGACACTACAGCTACTGAGGTGACCGTCTGATAGCCCAGCTCGACTATCCATCTCTACTGAAGACCCTTTCAGCTTTTTGAGAGTTGGGTGGAGGACATCATCTCTGAAAATAGGGTCCCACAGCTGCACCCCATCAGTGTAAGCAGGACTCTTAGGACTCTTAGAAGAGTCAATGCTCTAAAACCATGGGGGGCGCTTAGCCCCCTCTCTTCATCCCTGAGGATGATTTCATTTTTCAGGGATTAGAGAGGGTGGTCCTTGTGGTGGACTGCAGGTATGGAGAGCTGTTGTCATCGTATTAGATAGATAAGAATGATTATATGTATTGTAGAAATGTCTCCTATCATGTTCCCTAATTTCTTATTATGTCCACATCCTGGTCCCCATCTTGGACATCATAACAAACGTGCACTTTTTTGTTTAATTTACACATTGGACCATAGGAAAAATGACACTACAGCTACAGAGGTGACCGTCTGATAGCCCAGCTCGACTATCCATCTCTACTGAAGACCCTTTCAGCTTTTTGAGAGTTGGGTGGAGAACATCATCTCTGAAAATAGGGTCCCACAGCTTCACCCCATCAGTGTGAGCAGGACTCTAAGGACTCTTAGAAGAGTCAATGCTCTGGTACCATGGGGGGCGCTTGGCCCCCTCTCTTCGTCACTGAGGATGATTTCATTTTTCAGGGATTAGAGAGGGTGGTCCTTGTGGTGGACTGCAGGTATGGAGAGCTGTTGTCATCGTATTAGATAGATAAGAATGATTATATGTATTGTAGAAATGTCTCCTATCATGTTCCCTAATTTTTTATTATGTCCACATCCTGGTCCCCATCTTGGACATCATAACAAACGTGCACTTTTTTGTTTAATTTACACATTGGACCATAGGAAAAATGACACTACAGCTACAGAGGTGACCGTCTGATAGCCCAGCTCGACTATCCATCTCTACTGAAGACCCTTTCAGCTTTTTGAGAGTTGGGTGGAGGACATCATCTCTGAAAATAGGGTCCCACAGCTTCACCCCATCAGTGTGAGCAGGACTCTTAGGACTCTTAGAAGAGTCAATGCTCTGGTACCATGGGGGGCGCTTGGCCCCCTCTCTTCGTCACTGAGGATGATTTCATTTTTCAGGGATTAGAGAGGGTGGTCCTTGTGGTGGACTGCAGGTATGGAGAGCTGTTGTCATCGTATTAGATAGATAAGAATGATTATATGTATTGTAGAAATGTCTCCTATCATGTTCCCTAATTTTTTATTATGTCCACAACCTGGTCCCCATCTTGGACATCATAACAAACGTGCACTTTTTTGTTTAATTTACACATTGGACCATAGGAAAAATGACACTACAGCTACAGAGGTGACCGTCTGATAGCCCAGCTCGACTATCCATCTCTACTGAAGACCCTTTCAGCTTTTTGAGAGTTGGGTGGAGGACATCATCTCTGAAAATAGGGTCCCACAGCTGCACCCCATCAGTGTGAGCAGGACTCTTAGGACTCTTAGAAGAGTTAATGCTCTGAGACCATGGGGGCGCTTAGCCCCCTCTCTTCGTCACTGAGGATGATTTCATTTTTCAGGGATTAGAGAGGGTGGTCCTTGTGGTGGACTGCAGGTATGGAGAGCTGTTGTCATCGTATTAGATAGATAAGAATGATTATATGTATTGTAGAAATGTCTCCTATCATGTTCCCTAATTTTTTATTATGTCCACATCCTGGTCCCCATCTTGGACATCATAACAAACGTGCACTTTTTTGTTTAATTTACACATTGGACCATAGGAAAAATGACACTACAGCTACAGAGGTGACCGTCTGATAGCCCAGCTCGACTATCCATCTCTACTGAAGACCCTTTCAGCTTTTTGAGAGTTGGGTGGAGGACATCATCTCTGAAAATAGGGTCCCACAGCTGCACCCCATCAGTGTGAGCAGGACTCTTAGGACTCTTAGAAGAGTCAATGCTCTGAGACCATTGGGGGCACTTAGCCCCCTCTCTTCATCACTGAGGATGATTTCATTTTTCAGGGATTAGAGAGGGTGGTCCTTGTGGTGGACTGCAGATATGGAGAGCTGTTATCATCGTATTAGATAGATAAGAATGATTATATGTATTGTAGAAATGTCTCCTATCATGTTCCCTAATTTTTTATTATGTCCACATCCTGGTCCCCATCTTGGACATCATAACAAACGTGCACTTTTTTGTTTAATTTACACATTGGACCATAGGAAAAATTACACTACAGCTACAGAGGTGACCGTCTGATAGCCCAGCTCGACTATCCATCTCTACTGAAGACCCTTTCAGCTTTTTGAGAGTTGGGTGGAGAACATCATCTCTGAAAATAGGGTCCCACAACTGCACCCCATCACTGTGAGCAGGACTCTTAGGACTCTTAGAAGAGTCAATGCTCTGAGACCATGGGGGGCGCTTAGCCCCCTCTCTTCGTCACTGAGGATGATTTCACTTTTCCATTTTTCCATTTCCATTTTTAAGGCATTTCGCGCATACATGAAATGAACACATTTTTCTCCAAAACTATAACAGATGCAAGCTTGTCCTGTTTGGTGGAGATGATATTTAATAAAATAAGTAGAAATCCACTAAAAGTTTTGTTTGGTTATCTTGCAATCCCGAGATAATCGTCTCCATGCTCCAAATCCATTTTAAAGCCATTTTTAAGGCATTTCGCGCATACATGAAATGAACACATTTTTCTCCAAAACTATAACAGATGCAAGCTTGTCCTGTTTGGTGGAGATGATATTTAATAAAATAAGTAGAAATCCACTAAAAGTTTTGTTTGGTTATCTTGCAATCCCGAGATAATCGTCTCCATGCTCCAAATCCATTTTAAAGCCATTTTTAAGGCATTTCGCGCATACATGAAATGAACACATTTTTCTCCAAAACTATAACAGATGCAAGCTTGTCCTGTTTGGTGGAGATGATATTTAATAAAATAAGTAGAAATCCACTAAAAGTTTTGTTTGGTTATCTTGCAATCCCGAGATAATCGTCTCCATGCTCCAAATCCATTTTAAAGCCATTTTTAAGGCATTTCGCGCATACATGAAATGAACACATTTTTCTCCAAAACTATAACAGATGCAAGCTTGTCCTGTTTGGTGGAGATGATATTTAATAAAATAAGTAGAAATCCACTAAAAGTTTTGTTTGGTTATCTTGCAATCCCGAGATAATCGTCTCCATGCTCCAAATCCATTTTAAAGCCATTTTTAAGGCATTTCGCGCATACATGAAATGAACACATTTTTCTCCAAAACTATAACAGATGCAAGCTTGTCCTGTTTGGTGGAGATGATATTTAATAAAATAAGTAGAAATCCACTAAAAGTTTTGTTTGGTTATCTTGCAATCCCGAGATAATCGTCTCCATGCTCCAAATCCATTTTAAAGCCATTTTTAAGGCATTTCGCGCATACATGAAATGAACACATTTTTCTCCAAAACTATAACAGATGCAAGCTTGTCCTGTTTGGTGGAGATGATATTTAATAAAATAAGTAGAAATCCACTAAAAGTTTTGTTTGGTTATCTTGCAATCCCGAGATAATCGTCTCCATGCTCCAAATCCATTTTAAAGCCATTTTTAAGGCATTTCGCGCATACATGAAATGAACACATTTTTCTCCAAAACTATAACAGATGCAAGCTTGTCCTGTTTGGTGGAGATGATATTTAATAAAATAAGTAGAAATCCACTAAAAGTTTTGTTTGGTTATCTTGCAATCCGAGATAATCGTCTCCATGCTCCAAATCCATTTTAAAGCCATTTTTAAGGCATTTCGCGCATACATGAAATGAACACATTTTTCTCCAAAACTATAACAGATGCAAGCTTGTCCTGTTTGGTGGAGATGATATTTAATAAAATAAGTAGAAATCCACTAAAAGTTTTGTTTGGTTATCTTGCAATCCGAGATAATCGTCTCCATGCTCCAAATCCATTTTAAAGCCATTTTTAAGGCATTTCGCGCATACATGAAATGAACACATTTTTCTCCAAAACTATAACAGATGCAAGCTTGTCCTGTTTGGTGGAGATGATATTTAATAAAATAAGTAGAAATCCACTAAAAGTTTTGTTTGGTTATCTTGCAATCCCGAGATAATCGTCTCCATGCTCCAAATCCATTTTAAAGCCATTTTTAAGGCATTTCGCGCATACATGAAATGAACACATTTTTCTCCAAAACTATAACAGATGCAAGCTTGTCCTGTTTGGTGGAGATGATATTTAATAAAATAAGTAGAAATCCACTAAAAGTTTTGTTTGGTTATCTTGCAATCCCGAGATAATCGTCTCCATGCTCCAAATCATTTTAAAGCCATTTTTAAGGCATTTCGCGCATACATGAAATGAACACATTTTTCTCCAAAACTATAACAGATGCAAGCTTGTCCTGTTTGGTGGAGATGATATTTAATAAAATAAGTAAAATCCACTAAAAGTTTTGTTTGGTTATCTTGCAATCCCGAGATAATCGTCTCCATGCTCCAAATCCATTTTAAAGCCATTTTTAAGGCATTTCGCGCATACATGAAATGAACACATTTTTCTCCAAAACTATAACAGATGCAAGCTTGTCCTGTTTGGTGGAGATGATATTTAATAAAATAAGTAGAAATCCACTAAAAGTTTTGTTTGGTTATCTTGCAATCCCGAGATAATCGTCTCCATGCTCCAAATCTATTTTAAAGCCATTTTTAAGGCATTTCGCGCATACATGAAATGAACACATTTTTCTCCAAAACTATAACAGATGCAAGCTTGTCCTGTTTGGTGGAGATGATATTTAATAAATAAGTAGAAATCCACTAAAAGTTTTGTTTGGTTATCTTGCAATCCCGAGATAATCGTTTCCATGCTCCAAATCCATTTTAAAGCCATTTTTAAGGCATTTCGCGCATACATGAAATGAACACATTTTTCTCCAAAACTATAACAGATGCAAGCTTGTCCTGTTTGGTGGAGATGATATTTAATAAAATAAGTAGAAATCCACTAAAAGTTTTGTTTGGTTATCTTGCAATCCCGAGATAATCGTCTCCATGCTCCAAATCCATTTTAAAGCCATTTTTAAGGCATTTCGCGCATACATGAAATGAACACATTTTTCTCCAAAACTATAACAGATGCAAGCTTGTCCTGTTTGGTGGAGATGATATTTAATAAAATAAGTAGAAATCCACTAAAAGTTTTGTTTGGTTATCTTGCAATCCCGAGATAATCGTCTCCATGCTCCAAATCCATTTTAAAGCCATTTTTAAGGCATTTCGCGCATACATGAAATGAACACATTTTTCTCCAAAACTATAACAGATGCAAGCTTGTCCTGTTTGGTGGAGATGATATTTATAAAATAAGTAGAAATCCACTAAAAGTTTTGTTTGGTTATCTTGCAATCCCGAGATAATCGTCTCCATGCTCCAAATCTATTTTAAAGCCATTTTTAAGGCATTTCGCGCATACATGAAATGAACACATTTTTCTCCAAAACTATAACAGATGCAAGCTTGTCCTGTTTGGTGGAGATGATATTTAATAAAATAAGTAGAAATCCACTAAAAGTTTTGTTTGGTTATCTTGCAGTCCCGAGATAATCGTCTCCATGCTCCAAATCCATTTTAAAGCCATTTTTAAGGCATTTCGCGCATACATGAAATGAACACATTTTTCTCCAAAACTATAACAGATGCAAGCTTGTCCTGTTTGGTAGAGATGATATTTAATAAAATAAGTAGAAATCCACTAAAAGTTTTGTTTGGTTATTTTGCAATCCCGAGATAATCGTCTCCATGCTCCAAATCCATTTTAAAGCCATTTTTAAGGCATTTCGCGCATACATGAAATGAACACATTTTTCTCCAAAACTATAACAGATGCAAGCTTGTCCTGTTTGGTGGAGATGATATTTAATAAAATAAGTAGAAATCCACTAAAAGTTTTGTTTGGTTATCTTGCAATCCCGAGATAATCGTCTCCATGCTCCAAATCCATTTTAAAGCCATTTTTAAGGCATTTCGCGCATACATGAAATGAACACATTTTTCTCCAAAACTATAACAGATGCAAGCTTGTCCTGTTTGGTCGAGATGATATTTAATAAATAAGTAGAAATCCACTAAAAGTTTTGTTTGGTTATCTTGCAATCCCGAGATAATCGTCTCCATGCTCCAAATCCTATTTTAAAGCCATTTTTAAGGCATTTCGCGCATACATGAAATGAACACATTTTTCTCCAAAACTATAACAGATGCAAGCTTGTCCTGTTTGGTGGAGATGATATTTAATAAAATAAGTAGAAATCCACTAAAAGTTTTGTTTGGTTATCTTGCAATCCCGAGATAATCGTCTCCATGCTCCAAATCCATTTTAAAGCCATTTTTAAGGCATTTCGCGCATACATGAAATGACACATTTTTCTCCAAAACTATAACAGATGCAAGCTTGTCCTGTTTGGTGGAGATGATATTTAATAAAATAAGTAGAAATCCACTAAAAGTTTGTTTGGTTATCTTGCAATCCCGAGATAATCGTCTCCATGCTCCAAATCCATTTTAAAGCCATTTTTAAGGCATTTCGCGCATACATGAAATGAACACATTTTTCTCCAAAACTATAACAGATGCAAGCTTGTCCTGTTTGGTGGAGATGATATTTAATAAAATAAGTAGAAATCCACTAAAAGTTTTGTTTGGTTATCTTGCAATCCCGAGATAATCGTCTCCATGCTCCAAATCCATTTTAAAGCCATTTTTAAGGCATTTCGCGCATACATGAAATGAACACATTTTTCTCCAAAACTATAACAGATGCAAGCTTGTCCTGTTTGGTGGAGATGATATTTAATAAAATAAGTAGAAATCCACTAAAAGTTTTGTTTGGTTATCTTGCAATCCCGAGATAATCGTCTCCATGCTCCAAATCCATTTTAAAGCCATTTTTAAGGCATTTCGCGCATACATGAAATGAACACATTTTTCTCCAAAACTATAACAGATGCAAGCTTGTCCTGTTTGGTGGAGATGATATTTAATAAAATAAGTAGAAATCCACTAAAAGTTTTGTTTGGTTATCTTGCAATCCCGAGATAATCGTCTCCATGCTCCAAATCCATTTTAAAGCCATTTTTAAGGCATTTCGCGCATACATGAAATGAACACATTTTTCTCCAAAACTATAACAGATGCAAGCTTGTCCTGTTTGGTGGAGATGATATTTAATAAAATAAGTAGAAATCCACTAAAAGTTTTGTTTGGTTATCTTGCAATCCCGAGATAATCGTCTCCATGCTCCAAATCCATTTTAAAGCCATTTTTAAGGCATTTCGCGCATACATGAAATGAACACATTTTTCTCCAAAACTATAACAGATGCAAGCTTGTCCTGTTTGGTGGAGATGATATTTAATAAAATAAGTAGAAATCCACTAAAAGTTTTGTTTGGTTATCTTGCAATCCCGAGATAATCGTCTCCATGCTCCAAATCCATTTAAAGCCATTTTTAAGGCATTTCGCGCATACATGAAATGAACACATTTTCTCCAAAACTATAACAGATGCAAGCTTGTCCTGTTTGGTGGAGATGATATTTAATAAAATAAGTAGAAATCCACTAAAAGTTTTGTTTGGTTATCTTGCAATCCCGAGATAATCGTCTCCATGCTCCAAATCCATTTTAAAGCCATTTTTAAGGCATTTCGCGCATACATGAAATGAACACATTTTTCTCCAAAACTATAACAGATGCAAGCTTGTCCTGTTTGGTGGAGATGATATTTAATAAAATAAGTAGAAATCCACTAAAAGTTTTGTTTGGTTATCTTGCAATCCCGAGATAATCGTCTCCATGCTCCAAATCCATTTTAAAGCCATTTTTAAGGCATTTCGCGCATACATGAAATGAACACATTTTTCTCCAAAACTATAACAGATGCAAGCTTGTCCTGTTTGGTGGAGATGATATTTAATAAAATAAGTAGAAATCCACTAAAAGTTTTGTTTGGTTATCTTGCAATCCCGAGATAATCGTCTCCATGCTCCAAATCCATTTTAAAGCCATTTTTAAGGCATTTCGCGCATACATGAAATGAACACATTTTTCTCCAAAACTATAACAGATGCAAGCTTGTCCTGTTTGGTGGAGATGATATTTAATAAAATAAGTAGAAATCCACTAAAAGTTTTGTTTGGTTATCTTGCAATCCCGAGATAATCGTCTCCATGCTCCAAATCCATTTTAAAGCCATTTTTAAGGCATTTCGCGCATACATGAAATGAACACATTTTTCTCCAAAACTATAACAGATGCAAGCTTGTCCTGTTTGGTGGAGATGATATTTAATAAAATAAGTAGAAATCCACTAAAAGTTTTGTTTGGTTATCTTGCAATCCCGAGATAATCGTCTCCATGCTCCAAATCCATTTTAAAGCCATTTTTAAGGCATTTCGCGCATACATGAAATGAACACATTTTTCTCCAAAACTATAACAGATGCAAGCTTGTCCTGTTGGTGGAGATGATATTTAATAAAATAAGTAGAAATCCACTAAAAGTTTTGTTTGGTTATCTTGCAATCCCGAGATAATCGTCTCCATGCTCCAAATCCATTTTAAAGCCATTTTTAAGGCATTTCGCGCATACATGAAATGAACACATTTTTCTCCAAAACTATAACAGATGCAAGCTTGTCCTGTTTGGTGGAGATGATATTTAATAAAATAAGTAGAAATCCACTAAAAGTTTTGTTTGGTTATCTTGCAATCCCGAGATAATCGTCTCCATGCTCCAAATCCATTTTAAAGCCATTTTTAAGGCATTTCGCGCATACATGAAATGAACACATTTTTCTCCAAAACTATAACAGATGCA
Organism: Anomaloglossus baeobatrachus; assembly: GCF_048569485.1. Taxonomy (NCBI): domain Eukaryota; kingdom Metazoa; phylum Chordata; class Amphibia; order Anura; family Aromobatidae; genus Anomaloglossus; species Anomaloglossus baeobatrachus. Next base: position 225,313 of record NW_027444250.1, read on the forward strand.
AGCTTGTCCTGTTTGGTGGAGATGATATTTAATAAAATAAGTAGAAATCCACTAAAAGTTTTGTTTGGTTATCTTGCAATCCCGAGATAATCGTCTCCATGCTCCAAATCCATTTTAAAGCCATTTTTAAGGCATTTCGCGCATACATGAAATGAACACATTTTTCTCCAAAACTATAACAGATGCAAGCTTGTCCTGTTTGGTGGAGATGATATTTAATAAAATAAGTAGAAATCCACTAAAAGTTTTGTTTGGTTATCTTGCAATCCCGAGATAATCGTCTCCATGCTCCAAATCCATTTTAAAGCCATTTTAAGGCATTTCGCGCATACATGAAATGAACACATTTTTCTCCAAAACTATAACAGATGCAAGCTTGTCCTGTTTGGTGGAGATGATATTTAATAAAATAAGTAGAAATCCACTAAAAGTTTTGTTTGGTTATCTTGCAATCCCGAGATAATCGTCTCCATGCTCCAAATCCATTTTAAAGCCATTTTTAAGGCATTTCGCGCATACATGAAATGAACACATTTTTCTCCAAAACTATAACAGATGCAAGCTTGTCCTGTTTGGTGGAGATGATATTTAATAAAATAAGTAGAAATCCACTAAAAGTTTTGTTTGGTTATCTTGCAATCCCGAGATAATCGTCTCCATGCTCCAAATCCATTTTAAAGCCATTTTTAAGGCATTTCGCGCATACATGAAATGAACACATTTTTCTCCAAAACTATAACAGATGCAAGCTTGTCCTGTTTGGTGGAGATGATATTTAATAAAATAAGTAGAAATCCACTAAAAGTTTTGTTTGGTTATCTTGCAATCCCGAGATAATCGTCTCCATGCTCCAAATCCATTTTAAAGCCATTTTTAAGGCATTTCGCGCATACATGAAATGAACACATTTTTCTCCAAAACTATAACAGATGCAAGCTTGTCCTGTTTGGTGGAGATGATATTTAATAAAATAAGTAGAAATCCACTAAAAGTTTTGTTTGGTTATCTTGCAATCCCGAGATAATCGTCTCCATGCTCCAAATCCATTTTAAAGCCATTTTTAAGGCATTTCGCGCATACATGAAATGAACACATTTTTCTCCAAAACTATAACAGATGCAAGCTTGTCCTGTTTGGTGGAGATGATATTTAATAAAATAAGTAGAAATCCACTAAAAGTTTTGTTTGGTTATCTTGCAATCCCGAGATAATCGTCTCCATGCTCCAAATCCATTTTAAAGCCATTTTTAAGGCATTTCGCGCATACATGAAATGAACACATTTTTCTCCAAAACTATAACAGATGCAAGCTTGTCCTGTTTGGTGGAGATGATATTTAATAAAATAAGTAGAAATCCACTAAAAGTTTTGTTTGGTTATCTTGCAATCCCGAGATAATCGTCTCCATGCTCCAAATCCATTTTAAAGCCATTTTTAAGGCATTTCGCGCATACATGAAATGAACACATTTTTCTCCAAAACTATAACAGATGCAAGCTTGTCCTGTTTGGTGGAGATGATATTTAATAAAATAAGTAGAAATCCACTAAAAGTTTTGTTTGGTTATCTTGCAATCCCGAGATAATCGTCTCCATGCTCCAAATCCATTTTAAAGCCATTTTTAAGGCATTTCGCGCATACATGAAATGAACACATTTTTCTCCAAAACTATAACAGATGCAAGCTTGTCCTGTTTGGTGAGATGATATTTAATAAAATAAGTAGAAATCCACTAAAAGTTTTGTTTGGTTATCTTGCAATCCCGAGATAATCGTCTCCATGCTCCAAATCCATTTTAAAGCCATTTTTAAGGCATTCGCGCATACATGAAATGAACACATTTTTCTCCAAAACTATAACAGATGCAAGCTTGTCCTGTTTGGTGGAGATGATATTTAATAAAATAAGTAGAAATCCACTAAAAGTTTTGTTTGGTTATCTTGCAATCCCGAGATAATCGTCTCCATGCTCCAAATCCATTTTAAAGCCATTTTTAAGGCATTTCGCGCATACATGAAATGAACACATTTTTCTCCAAAACTATAACAGATGCAAGCTTGTCCTGTTTGGTGGAGATGATATTTAATAAAATAAGTAGAAATCCACTAAAAGTTTTGTTTGGTTATCTTGCAATCCCGAGATAATCGTCTCCATGCTCCAAATCCATTTTAAAGCCATTTTTAAGGCATTTCGCGCATACATGAAATGAACACATTTTTCTCCAAAACTATAACAGATGCAAGCTTGTCCTGTTTGGTGGAGATGATATTTAATAAAATAAGTAGAAATCCACTAAAAGTTTTGTTTGGTTATCTTGCAATCCCGAGATAATCGTCTCCATGCTCCAAATCCATTTTAAAGCCATTTTTAAGGCATTTCGCGCATACATGAAATGAACACATTTTTCTCCAAAACTATAACAGATGCAAGCTTGTCCTGTTTGGTGGAGATGATATTTAATAAAATAAGTAGAAATCCACTAAAAGTTTTGTTTGGTTATCTTGCAATCCCGAGATAATCGTCTCCATGCTCCAAATCCATTTTAAAGCCATTTTTAAGGCATTTCGCGCATACATGAAATGAACACATTTTTCTCCAAAACTATAACAGATGCAAGCTTGTCCTGTTTGGTGGAGATGATATTTAATAAAATAAGTAGAAATCCACTAAAAGTTTTGTTTGGTTATCTTGCAATCCCGAGATAATCGTCTCCATGCTCCAAATCCATTTTAAAGCCATTTTTAAGGCATTTCGCGCATACATGAAATGAACACATTTTTCTCCAAAACTATAACAGATGCAAGCTTGTCCTGTTTGGTGGAGATGATATTTAATAAAATAAGTAGAAATCCACTAAAAGTTTTGTTTGGTTATCTTGCAATCCCGAGATAATCGTCTCCATGCTCCAAATCCATTTTAAAGCCATTTTTAAGGCATTTCGCGCATACATGAAATGAACACATTTTTCTCCAAAACTATAACAGATGCAAGCTTGTCCTGTTTGGTGGAGATGATATTTAATAAAATAAGTAGAAATCCACTAAAAGTTTTGTTTGGTTATCTTGCAATCCCGAGATAATCGTCTCCATGCTCCAAATCCATTTTAAAGCCATTTTTAAGGCATTTCGCGCATACATGAAATGAACACATTTTTCTCCAAAACTATAACAGATGCAAGCTTGTCCTGTTTGGTGGAGATGATATTTAATAAAATAAGTAGAAATCCACTAAAAGTTTTGTTTGGTTATCTTGCAATCCCGAGATAATCGTCTCCATGCTCCAAATCCATTTTAAAGCCATTTTTAAGGCATTTCGCGCATACATGAAATGAACACATTTTTCTCCAAAACTATAACAGATGCAAGCTTGTCCTGTTTGGTGGAGATGATATTTAATAAAATAAGTAGAAATCCACTAAAAGTTTTGTTTGGTTATCTTGCAATCCCGAGATAATCGTCTCCATGCTCCAAATCCATTTTAAAGCCATTTTTAAGGCATTTCGCGCATACATGAAATGAACACATTTTTCTCCAAAACTATAACAGATGCAAGCTTGTCCTGTTTGGTGGAGATGATATTTAATAAAATAAGTAGAAATCCACTAAAAGTTTTGTTTGGTTATCTTGCAATCCCGAGATAATCGTCTCCATGCTCCAAATCCATTTTAAAGCCATTTTTAAGGCATTTCGCGCATACATGAAATGAACACATTTTTCTCCAAAACTATAACAGATGCAAGCTTGTCCTGTTTGGTGGAGATGATATTTAATAAAATAAGTAGAAATCCACTAAAAGTTTTGTTTGGTTATCTTGCAATCCCGAGATAATCGTCTCCATGCTCCAAATCCATTTTAAAGCCATTTTTAAGGCATTTCGCGCATACATGAAATGAACACATTTTTCTCCAAAACTATAACAGATGCAAGCTTGTCCTGTTTGGTGGAGATGATATTTAATAAAATAAGTAGAAATCCACTAAAAGTTTTGTTTGGTTATCTTGCAATCCCGAGATAATCGTCTCCATGCTCCAAATCCATTTTAAAGCCATTTTTAAGGCATTTCGCGCATACATGAAATGAACACATTTTTCTCCAAAACTATAACAGATGCAAGCTTGTCCTGTTTGGTGGAGATGATATTTAATAAAATAAGTAGAAATCCACTAAAAGTTTTGTTTGGTTATCTTGCAATCCCGAGATAATCGTCTCCATGCTCCAAATCCATTTTAAAGCCATTTTTAAGGCATTTCGCGCATACATGAAATGAACACATTTTTCTCCAAAACTATAACAGATGCAAGCTTGTCCTGTTTGGTGGAGATGATATTTAATAAAATAAGTAGAAATCCACTAAAAGTTTTGTTTGGTTATCTTGCAATCCCGAGATAATCGTCTCCATGCTCCAAATCCATTTTAAAGCCATTTTAAGGCATTTCGCGCATACATGAAATGAACACATTTTTCTCCAAAACTATAACAGATGCAAGCTTGTCCTGTTTGGTGGAGATGATATTTAATAAAATAAGTAGAAATCCACTAAAAGTTTTGTTTGGTTATCTTGCAATCCCGAGATAATCGTCTCCATGCTCCAAATCCATTTTAAAGCCATTTTTAAGGCATTTCGCGCATACATGAAATGAACACATTTTTCTCCAAAACTATAACAGATGCAAGCTTGTCCTGTTTGGTGGAGATGATATTTAATAAAATAAGTAGAAATCCACTAAAAGTTTTGTTTGGTTATCTTGCAATCCCGAGATAATCGTCTCCATGCTCCAAATCCATTTTAAAGCCATTTTTAAGGCATTTCCGCATACATGAAATGAACACATTTTCTCCAAAACTATAACAGAGCAAGCTTGTCCTGTTGGTGGAGA